>NC_071110.1:5552500-5852500 GCF_024256425.1 Clarias gariepinus
TGCGAATAAGCGCATTAATGCTTTAAATTAGAGCTGAAGCTGATGTCAGAGCTGCTGTTATAGAAAATTCATCTACACCTTCTGACTAATCAGATTAGAAAATTCAATAATATAAACTTGTGATCAAATCAAACCTCTCTGCTATACTAATACCTCAGGGAATCTGAGAGGGACCCGAGAAGCAGATCCTTTGTATCATTTCTGAGGAAAGAATGAATGAATTGGATCTGGCTTTAGAATCAGCACTGAGAGGAATAAGAGGGACAAGATGCTGCTCTTTGATCTCAGTGTTAAGTTAAAATTTTTGTCTGTTTATTTACTTTTTTATTCACTTATTTATTTTATATATTTTATGTAAGATTTGAGGCACACCTACGTTGGGCCTACGTATTTCATGACCCTTATAAAATAATATTTGATGATTATATTTGTGTGTGTGTGTGTGTGTGTGTGTGTGTGTGTGCTTGCATGTGTGTGTTACTGCTCTACAAGTCTTTATTTACAGTACATCCTTTTTTTTCCATTCGTAATAGACACTTAGTGAAATTACTTGAGGAACTGCACTTCATTACTTTACTTAATTGCTTGTACTCTAGCATAATTACATGACATTATTTTTCTACTCATTTCATTTATATTTAGACCTTTAAAATGATTTTTACAAATCTCAAAGATCTCATATCTCTTAGTGTACACTGGGAAAATTATAAATGCATCAACAAATTTAAATTAAGAGCAAAATTCCCACTGAAGTGTTTTTTTTAAAAAAAATTATAAATGAAGGTAAAGATTGCTTATGCTTAAGCATACAGTATATTCTCTGCATTTTTTTTCACCCTCTTATAGTACATAACATTGATGACTTACCTGGCTTTCAGAGCTGCAACACTGGGTTTGTCAATCCTAGAAAGAGAAAGAAAGAGAGATATTAATACACATTGCAGTACTGTATATGCCTAAAACAAAAACATGATACAGTGAAACCTCGGATTGCGAGTAATGCAGTTTGCAGTTTGAAAAACGAACAAGTCTTGGTTTACGAGTATTACGCGTGCGCTTCTTGTTTTGACGCCAAGCATCACATGATCACAACTGAGCCAACGTTTTTTTTCCCTCTTGCGCTGTGGAATTGTGGGTAATTGTCTCCCCTGCTGGGTCTTATTGCTCGTCTTTTACTGGTATATTCAACATCCGTGCACGCTTGTATTGTTTACTATAACAATGTGACCACGTGTGTGTGTGCGCAAAACATATTTTATTTTGTGTCTGTATGCGTGTGTGTACAGCACGCATGTAATGCAAAAGCAAGTCTCATTAAGAGGTAAAAGATCCATTTTCTCTCTCTGTATCAGCCTGCTCTTTGTGCGCGCTCATTATTGGACACCGTGCCACACACACCCACACACACACCGTACAGACCCCTCCTACTTTCGCCGTTAACAAACACACACAGACACACACACACACACACACTCTTTTCCTCTGCTCTACACAGAAATTCTGCTCTGTCGCGAAGGTAAAGTGCAGGTTAATTTGTTTTATTTTTACTTTACAGCAGTGATTTCGTTAGTGTGTCGCTCAATCGAGTGTCATTAGAGAGATTTCTTGTTTGTACTCTATATAGGCCTACTTAGCAAAAAAACTGTATACATAACTTAAGAAAAAAAAACGTATTTTATTCTATTAAAAATATTTTAATATTAAATTTATTGATAAACAGAATCTTGGATTGTGAGTAAATTGGTCTGCGAGTGTTTTGCGAGTGTGTTTATGAATTTCATCTTGATATACGAGCAGGGTCTTGAAATACAAGTAGTATGCCTGTGCTTTGTCTGCCATGATCATGAATGAGCCAATGGTTCATCTCTCTCTCGTGCGGAGTGGAATTGTGGGTAAGCGTCTCCCATGCTTGGTCTCAGTGCACGTGCGTCACTCGTATGTATATTCAACACCCGTGTTGACTCTACAAGTGACACGTGTACTGTTTAGTAAACAGTGTGCCCTACAGTGTTTACTATAACACTGTGACCACGTGTGTGTGTGTGTGTGTGCCCTTTTTTTTCCATTTTGTGTTCAAGTATAGTGATTATAGGTCATTGTTGCAGTATAGTTACTAAAAAACAGTATATATACATTTACATTTACATTTAGGCATTTGGCAGACGCTCTTATCCAGAGCGACTTACAAAAAGTGCTTTAATGTTTACAACATTGGATACATACTTACACTGGGTTAACTAGGTTAATAACTAAGTACCATTAGTCCAACACATCTGATTTTTTTTTTTTTTTTTTTTTTTCGGGGGGGGTTAGTCCAAGTACTGGAGAAACTATATAAGCAAAGGCTGCTGAAACATTGACAACATTGCTGCCTTAAATAAATGTATTTATCTGACTTTTCAAACCTGTACAAATTCAGAATCTCCGAAGTGATATTTGAAATATTTGCTAGGGTTTCAGTCCTCATCAATGTGCTGCCTGTTTATTCATGTATATAATGGAGCTCAGTGTCTGGGACCAGTACAGAGCGTAAGGCGCGCTTATCAGGTTAAGAATGATGTGTTTTTCTCTTTAGAATTTTTTTATTATTACTATTTTAATGAAAACTTTAAAATATGCATATTTATGAACAGGTTTAAAAAAAAAAAAGGAAGTGACAGAAAGGTATCAGAATACCCAGTGCATCAAGAGCCTGCTTCACATGGTGCAAAGAGCATAAGGTTGTTAAGCCGATCCCCAAACTCTCCAGATCCCAATCCGATCACAAACCCCTGGGATGCGCCAGACAAACAAGTCAAATCCATATAGTCCCCGTCCCACAACCCACAGCACCCAAAGGATCAGCAGCTAATTTACCAGTACTAGATACCACAGCACACCCCCAGAGGTTTTGTCAAGCCACGCACCAAGGGAACAGAGCTCTCTCAGTCGCACAAGGGGAACCAACACAATACTGAGCTTAATGTTTTGGATTTTAATGTTTCAGGTGATTGGTGTATTTACTTAAATCACAATTGACCCAAACACCCTGTAACCTAAATGGTAGGAATACGAATAGATACCTTTACTCCCCTACATAACATCTCTTAACAGTACATTATAATTATAAAGGAAGTTCACACTGAGTGAGAGTGAAGCTTGTGGTTTAATATACAGTATGTACAAATATAATGACAAATTGAGGGGAATTAAGATGAAGTGATATGAAAAATCATTAATTCAAGTATTTTTAGTACGGATTTAGTCGAATTTATTACTGTGTATACATAGAGTTAGTAATGAGACAGGATTTTGATCATCAGGAAAACACCATCTGGCCTCGTGCTATGATGAAGATTCAAAAGGAGGTGTTGGAAACGCGTTTTGGGAACAAAGTGTTAACAGATTAGGATGTCATGCCCCGTTTTGTGCCGCGTCACCCACGTCAGCACCGGCACATTTATTTCTGTCAAAGGGACAAATTAGTTTACACCCAACCACCAAACGAGCACGCCGCCGTAATTTACACACAAACAAAACTAACTCGGAGTTGTTTCGAATGGAGGATGGTGTAGAGATGAGTTATGCTGCATCGCCATGGTTACTGTTTTGATGCAGCTTCTGATCAACATGGACTGTATGTATGTGTGTGTATGTGGGGGCGAGTGTGTGCGCGTGTGTGACCGTGAAACAGCAATAAGTGCGGATTGAACAGTTGACTTGACCAGTGAATGTGTGTGTACTTGTGTGTGTGGGAATGTTTTAATATAAATGTAGGGACCTGTTGTTTTGTTTTTTTTTATAAAACTTCATATTTTGGCTTCTGAAGTTAATTGTAGGGTTGGATTTAGATTATAAATATGATCTAAGAGCATTAGTCACTCTAGGAATGCAAAGTCTTAATTGGAACAGTAAGACAAACGTGTGTGCTTAATTCATCGAACAAGTCCAATATTACACAACAACAACGTCATCACATGATACACACTACAGGAGCCAAGAGACAAACTCGTGACATTCTTGTCAAGAATTTGTCACGATCATGGTGGATCTTACAGATTCTTATACCTACTTAATACTGATGTGTTTGAGTGTGTGTTTGTCTGATATTTTATTTTGGTTGTGTTAATGTTCCCATGCTCATGCTCAAGTTCTTCCTCATTCCTTGTATGCCAATATTTTCTCCAGATATCTATAAAACCTCCTTCCTTTTTGTCTACATAAGGTTAATGGCTTATGCTGTTTGATGTAGCAGATGTACAGTACGTGATGCATATGTACTCGGTACATTTGGCTTAATCCTTTATAGAGAATTAATTTGGAAATTCAAAATTTTAAGCCTTTGTTTTTACCTTTTTTATTATTGTTGTTATTTTTATTTTGCAAATCAAGGTTAGTGAGTTAGTAATATATGGTAATATACCCGTCTAGGGTAAAAAAAAAAAAAAAGAAGAATACAAAATGTGGATGCTTATTTATTCATCTTTTATACAGTTATTCTGTATACAGAGTTGTGGTGAGCCTTGAGCCTATTATAGGCAGCTCTTACAGTAGGGCACGTACACCCTAGACAGGATGTCAGTCCATCATAGGGCAGGGCACACACTCGTATACACACACAATATACACAAATACTAATGTATGTCTTTGGACTTTAGGAGGAAACCAGAGTACCCGGAGGAAACCCACCAAGCACGGAGAGAACATGCAAACTCCATGCACAGGGAATTGAACCCAGACCCCGAAGATTCAAGGTGACAGTGCTATATTTAAAACTATATTAAATAATATATAATTAAATATAAAAATATATTTTAGAAAATATCTAAAATATATTACAGATAAAATGTACATTTATTTAAATGTAAAAATATCACTCACTCATTTTCTATACCACTTTATCCTGTATTCAGGGTCGCCGGGACCTGGAGCCTATCCCAGGAGACTTAGGGCACGAGGCGGTGTACACCCTGGACAAGGTGCCAACACACATACTGTACACACACTATGGGCAATTTGAAAATGCCAATTAGCCTAATCTGGACTGTGGGAGGAAACAGGAGTACACAGAGGAAACACACCATGCACGGGGAGAATATACAAACTCCATGCACACAGAGACGGGAAATCGAGCCTGGCCGGGAATCGAACCCGGACTCTTGTTGCAAGGTGACAGTGCTAACCACAGCCTTATATTAAAATATAAAAATACAAAAATACTTAATTTAGTAGCCCAGTGTAACTCTTCAACCAATTAAGGGGTTGAGCCTAAAATACCTTCCGTTAATTAAGCGACAAACTTTCTGACACTCCATCACGTGTTTGCATGTAATTGTGTCTCTCTTGATACAGTTTCAACAGTCAGTGTGCATCTGCATAGATTGTACTCACACTAGTTTTGCTCATGATTACGGTGTTTTATTTACTAAAGTATAAGACGTAAAAGTCGTTATCCTTAATATCCTCTTCCATCTGATATTTTCATCAGAAATCTCTGATAATGAGCTCTCTTTACATTTTAATGTATATACACATATATACATATATACACGCATACACTCACCTAAAGGATTATTAGGAACACCTGTTCAATTTCTCATTAATGCAATTATCTAATCAACCAATCACATGGCAGATGCTTCAATGCATTTAGGGGTGTGGTCCTGGTCAAGACAATCTCCTGAACTACAAACTGAATGTCAGAATGGGAAAGAAAGGTGATTTAAGCAATTTTTAAGCGTGGCATGGTTGTTGGTGCCAGACGGGCCGGTCTGAGTATTTTACAAACTGCTCAGTTACTGGGATTTTCACGCACAACCATTTCTAGGGTACAAAGAATGGTGTGAAAAGAGAAAAACATCCAGTATGCGGCAGTCCTGTGGGCGAAAATGCCTTGTTGATGCTAGAGGTCAGAGGAGAATGGGCCGACTGATTCAAGCTGATAGAAGAGCAACTTTGACTGAAATAACCACTCGTTACAACCGAGGTATGCAGCAAAGCATTTGTGAAGCCACAACACGCACAACCTTGAGGCAGATGGGCTACAACAGCAGAAGACCCCACCGGGTACCACTCACTACAAATAGGAAAAAGAGGCTACAATTTGCACGAGCTCACCAAAATTGGACAGTTAAAGACTGGAAAAATGTTGCCTGGTCTGATGAGTCTCCATGTCACAAAGCTTGAATAATTTCAAATTGGTTTCTTGAACATGACAATGAGTTCACTGTACTAAAATGGCCCCCACAGTCACCAGATCTTAACCCAATAGAGCATCAACTGCAAGATGCTATCCTATCAATATGGGCCAACATTTCTAAAGAATGCTTTCAGCACCTTGTTGAATTAATGCCACGTAGAGCTTAGGCAGTTCTGAAGGTGAAAGGGGGTCAAACACCGTATAAGTATGGTGTTCCTAATAATCCTTTAGGTGAGTGTATATACAGTGTGTATGTATGCATGCTTGGTTTAAAGTTTAGCTATAAATGGCTGAGCATGGCCATGGTGTGCAAATTAAAAAGAGAACATTGTGTCATGGAATCGCAGCAAATCAATTGTGTGTTGTTTTTTTTCCTTTATAAACTCCCTGACTCCTGTTACTTCATCATCTCTCATCAGCGTGTATGTGTGTGTGAGAGTGTGTTTGTGCGTCTGCGTGTGTGATAAGATCTGTGTGGTAGTCTTTTTGATTACCAAATAACCAGCGAGTACAAACAATGCAAGACAGGGACGCGGCTAAAACCGTGGCACAGCTTGTTCAATTTCCTGCTTCGCTCGCCTCGCTAGATAAGGTAAATAAAACGAAACTGTGTTTTAGCTCCATTTACATAATGGCAGACAGATTTTACAATATGTCTTTGTTCTTGTGTCGAATGAAAGACATTAACGGATCTGTAACGAGTCCCCCGGGTGACAGGCAAACATCTGTTTCTGTACGTTAAACCTCATGGAACAAGGATTGAAATAGACATCATTAGAAATAATATAATCTCACACAATATAATCTCTCACACACACACACTCTTATTAACATAACTTATTCTCCATAGAGACGTCCTGGCCTATCGAGAACGCATGATATGCAAACTATAAGGAAAAAGAGATACCTGTGCAGCTGAATATCTCAAGGACGTATTTAAATATCACAATTATTTATATCACAATAACAGCACATTCAGAGTTTTATTCCGCGCACGCCTCTGCACTTTTCTACTACATTCCCAACTTTTCATTTACTTCACATCTACTGTAATATCGTGGAACATCCATAAAACTAGTTATTTCCTGTTACCTCTTAGGTTATATCAGCTACAACTAGTCATTCTTTCACTTTCTATTTTCTGAATGTTACTATTATTGAAACAAGTTAGCAGAGCTCCTCTAAGGGGTATCTATTAATGATCGGGTGATGAGCTAATACTGAGCCACACCCGTCCAGAGAACAACACCAACAGGCCGTTCTTCTTATATGAGGTCACATTGGAGGGAAATCCAATTGACTTGTTTAAATCCTGGTCAATCATTTTTTGATTGTGCATGGAAACCAATCTGAACATCTAAAACATGATAGAAAGGCAGTCATGTATAACTTTATAGCAAACAAGACAAATTGTCTTCCTGAAAAGTGCCTTCCATCCTGAAAAGTTTCTATTGTCTTAAAACAAGTTACAGTTCAATAAGCATCTCCTCATAGCAAACATCACATCAAATCAGATCAATCATATACACCAATCACATTAACATTAATGCATGCTGTAATGCCATTCTATCTGGGCCAGCACTGATGTTTTTTTGTCCATTTATGGTGCAATGGCTTTACTGTAAAATCAGACTAGACTTAATGTGATAATCTGTGTTGTTATTCAAATGTTATTCAATTCACCTGACAGTGGTGCTTTATGGCTGATCAGTTTATATAAAAAATACATATTCAGTGACACTAAATTCTGAATTATTTTTTTTTCACACATTTATCACTGTTTACTTAAAAATAAAATCACACTTCATTCATGTGTTAGCAAGGGAGGTGTGATGATTTTATTTGTTTTTCCTTAATGAATGAAATCATCATTTAAAAACTGCATTTTGTATTTACCTGGGTTATCTTTGTATAATAGTAAACTTTGTATAATTAAAAAAATCTGAATCTTTTTAAGTGTGACAAATATGCCAAAACAAGGGAAGAGGGAAATACTATTTAACTGTGCCGAATATCCTGGAAAAAAACGTATAAGTCCTGCTCTTGAATTATTCAAAATGAGGGAATGAAGTACTGTTATGGCCGGACAATCAGTCTCCATATTATAATCTCAAACTGGAATAACAATAACAGGGAATGGCTTGGATCTTCTGCATGTGTACTGTATTAACAAAAATGTGAAAATAAATTAGATTTCATGCACACAAATTAACAAAAAAACGAAAACGAATTGTATCTCAAGCACATACTGTACAATATCATTTTGAGCTCTTGAACTAAATAGTGGCTTTAAAACATATTTGTTCTTTCTATAACCAATCCAGGGTTCCATAGCATGTGATACGGCATGACTTACTATAATCACCCAGTACTTATATTATTCTCGTATAAACAGCATGTTTGCTTACACCACAGCAATTTGCCAATGATTACAATTTTTCATTTCATTTTATTAAAGATCTTATCAGTTTACACCTAAGATTTATTGTTCAGAGAGACAAGTTGCAATTTAGTTAAAATAAACTGATACACAATATTTCCCCCAGTCTCTCTCTCCTTCTTTAAAAAATCATCTCTACATAATCCATTACATGGTTTACTTTACTATACAGCACACATTATGAGTCAGCACACAGTAGTAAGTCCCTGTGTATACGCTGTTACTATGGAAACAACAACATATTCGAATGAGTGCAAAAAAAACAAACAAAAAAATGTTTAACTTAATTTAAACATGTCAGTAAATGATCAACACTAAAATCAGTTGAATTTTCAAGAGTGCATGTATTTTACGGTATATACAGTCTATATATGTGATATAGATCACATATATAGACTGTATATATATATATATATATATATATATATATATATATATATATATATATATATATATTTTTTTTTTTTTTTTTTTTTTATTATTCTTTTTTTTTTTTTACTCTTTTACTCCTTCACATTAATAAACCCAATATGTTTTAAATTATTAATCTCACCCAAAAATATTAAGGCAATATTACATTCTAAAAGTCAAAATGATTCACAAAAGATTTTCTTGTTTAAAGAAAAAAAACTCTACAACCCTGCTTGTGGGGTGGCTGCAACGCACTCGTCCTGCATCAAACTTTAACTCACTGCATCAGAAAATCAAACAACTTAAATACGAAACTCAAACGTAATCAGATCTATTCAGACCGAGAGCCACTGTAAGTCCGTGTACTTTATCAAGGCCAGGAAATGGAACGTACCAGCCGATTCCCCCGAAAGACACGCTCCTCTTTCTCCTAAGCATGACGACTGCACCAGCTGGGTCCAACTCCTACATACAGACTTTCTCATACACTCTCACACCTCACCTGGACATGCTGACGCACGACTGTGCACTTTTAGAGGGCGAGACGGAAAGAAAGTCAAGGGAGGGGCGAATGTTTACACGTTTCTGTTGCAGCTTTGCAGAATTTGGCTTGGTCTCAATCACTCAGCATCGCTTTCTGGGGTTTATCTCACTATTACTCTATTTCACTTTCTGCTTGTTGCTTTAGTTGTATTTTAATACAGCTAACCAAGTGCAGTAAAATACATTTCTATAGAATAATAAGAGCTATAAGAGCAACAGAAAATAATGTACAGTGTTTAAAGGCGCTAAATATATGTACACAGGCTTTTGGACTTTTGGTTTAATAATTCTATATTCTACAACCTTGTTCATGTTGTCAAAATAAACAAATTGAAGGTAATATGGTGTGGAAAATATACTGTCAAGGTCAAATGCCTTTTGTGTTTGGTAAATTGACTGTTTTTTTTTTTTTTTTTTTTTTTAATGATATAAGGCTTAAATACATCAAAGGAGTTTTAAAAAATTATGTCTGAAAAGCACTTTTAAACGTCTCTACAATGGCCTGAAGTTTGACGTAACATACAGTCAGTCATATGTAAAAGTTACTGTTCCGCCTTTTTATTATGTAAAAGCATAATAGAAATCATCTGATCATAGCGGGTTTTAGTATTAACCAAATATAACTTTAGATGAACACCATCATATAGCTTTTTTTCACTGTGCCATTATTTATATATTAAAAAATAAAACCATAAAGAAAATAGAAAATATATTGGCGATAATAAGCACACCCCATGATTTAATAGCTTGTAGATTCACGTTTATAAGCAATAGCATAAAGTACTGTAATCGTTTCCTCTAAGACTTGATCATGCAGGAAATTATTAAGGAATGTTGGTAGATTCTTCTTTACAACAGTGCTGGAGTTCAGTAAGGTTCACTAGCTTCTGCTGTCAATGTTTGTTGTTGTTGGTCTTTCGGCTGCTCCTAGCAAGGGGTCGCCACAGTGGAATACCCAGTCCGCACTACAACCGGATACCCATCCTGACGCAACCCTCCTAATTCCAGTGGCTGGAGTTTGGGCACTGCCTGGGATTCGAACCCGGGCCTTCCGCATGGCAGGCAAAACACCTACCACTAAGCCACCAGTGCCCCAAAGTGTCAATATTTTGTGTTAATCCTCTTGGACATGGACTTCACCAGAGCTGCACACGTTGTTGCTGTGATCCTCTTCCACTCCTCCATAATGATATCATGGAGCTGCTGGATGTTAGACACACAGCACCTTAAGCCACCTTCCGCTTAAGGATGCCCCACATGTAGGTCTGGAGACGTACTCGGCAACTGACAAACACACGAATATGATGAATAGGTCACGTGACTGTATGGTTAAAGATGTACAGCTGTTATCACTAAGGTGGTGTACTCACTTCTGGGCCAGCTATTCTGACCATAATAGCAATGGCTGTATGTTAAGTTATTTTCAGTAAATCTGTACTATTATACAAACTGCACTGACTCTACTCTAAAATATATCCAAGTTTCATTTCAATAGTATTGTCCTATATAAAGATGTTCTAAAATTTTGCTGAAATTAGAGGGGTGTACTTACTTTTGTGATTGGGCGTAATGTATTTTGGGAGGTTGTTTTTGCCTAATACTGAGACTTCCTATGATTAGATGACATTTATGGTATTTTTGCACACAAAAAAGTTTTTAGAAATGGGAACAAATGTATTTACTGTGACAGTCTGTTTAAATCCATCTCTAGGATTTACAGAGAATGGTCTAAAAAAAAAAAAAGAAAGAAACTAGCCAGTGAGCTGTCTAGTTTGAATGAATAAAAATGCCTTGTTGATGCCAGAGGTCAAAGGAGAATGATCAGTCTGGTTCGAGCTGATATAAAGTGAATAGTAACTCAAATAACCTTGAGACAACAGAAGTATGTTGAAGAGCATCTCTGCACACACAACATGTTGAACCTTGAAGCAGATGGACTACAGCAGTAGAAGACCACACCTGGTGCCACTCCTGTCATCTAAGAACGGGAAACCGATGCTAGAAGTCACATGGACTCACCAGAATTGGGCAACAGAAGACTGGAATGAACATTACCTGGACTAATGAGTCTTGATTTTTTTCAACATTCAAATGATAGGATCAAAATTTGGCATAAACAACATGATGCCATGGATCCATCCAACCGAAGCAACGGTACAGGCTGGTGGTGGTGGTGGTGGGAGTTTTTCTTGAAACACTTTGGGCCCCTTAGTATCAGCTGAACATGGGTGAAGTGCCATCGCCTTCCAGGGGATTGTCCATCATGTCCATTCTCATCATCTTAAACTGGTTTCTTCAAAATGACAATAGGCTTAAAAGCTCACCGTACAATGTTTCCAGCACATTGTTGAATCTATGCCATGAAGAATCAAGGCAGTTCTGAAGGCAAAATGGGTCCAACCCAGTATTAACAAGATGCACCTAAAAAAGTGGCCGGATAGTGTATATACAGTATACAGTACAGTGAGCAGTAGGCCACAGGAGTCTACAAGTAACAAAAGTAACATTTCACTTACAGTGTAAGTATCGTTAACTGATTTGCTTGAATCTTCAGCTGGGATTGCAAATACAGTACATTTATTGTGTTGGAGGAATTCCAGCAGAATGCAACCCAATCAGCTGAGTAACAAGAGTTATGTTGTGCTCAAAGCACATTGCAGAGAATTCAAACACCACCGCTCTCTTCATTTCCTTCCTTCAAGAGCGACGTGCACCTCTCTGATGTGCTGATATGGTTTTCTGATCAAAGCCATGCCTGCCATTTGAATGGGAACTCGTTGTCTGATTCACTCCATCTCAGGACAGCTGAAGTGCTCAGGGTGGATAATGGATCGTGATCGTCATTGTGGACGCGTATCCTCTTCACTCATAGTCTGCTGCTGCTCTTGGTGGTTTAGTTCTGAATGTGTCAGAACATCGATCGTGTGTTAATGAGATGAGAAGCATCCGTTGAACTTTTCTCTTTCGGCTGTTGTAGTGGGTGAGACTTTTTATGGCTGGCAGTCTTGTTGAAAGCAGTTCTTGATTGATTAATGGGAATTAAATTGCACATAGTAATGTCACACCTACAAACACATGCACACACACAGAGGCACATTCTGTCAGGGTGAGTCAGACCTAAACCAACAAGTGTGTGTACGTACATGACATAAAAAAATGGACCAGAACCAATTTGTGTAACCTTTCCATTGAACCTTTAATGTGAAGTTTTTGGTTTATACTGTAAATTTTACTTATACTTTTCCTGTTTGTAACGTAATTGTCAATGCAACAGGTCCAGACTCGGTCAGTCCACTGATTTCAGCTCCTCCTGGACGGTTCCCAGGCATGTCCAGGAAAGCCACTTGCCAATCTTGAAATCTCTCCTTGGGTCCTGGGTTTGTCCTACGGTCTCCATAAAAAAACTAACTCATTTCGTTTGGAGGAGCAGTGTCTCTCCACCAAGCTCCTCACTTTCTGCAGCATGGTAGAGCCATTACCCCATCTCATGACCTTAAGTAAGACAATCAGATAGATAAGATACTTGCATTCTGTGTTATGATGTTTTTCTGTTTCTAAATAGAATGACTTTCTGCAGGTGTTGCTTACATTTGTCAACACTGAGAGACAGGAACTTCATGTTTTTCTAATATTCCTATATTTGCAGTATATACAACTGTTAGTTCTGACCGAATAATCTGATTGGACGAGAGACTTTCCACAAATCGTGATATTTAGCATAACAGCACTGGGACATTTAACTACTGTATATGCATCACTCCGTACCACAGGTGTCCTAAAAATCGTTAGTTACACTAACTATCTGTACTGACAGTATAATAACTGTCAGTCGCAGCGTGGGTGAAAGTAGGTCTGTATGGTCCGTAGTACTGAGGAGAGAGCAGCTGCCTGCCAAAACCCACCTTCAAAACCAGTTCCGGTAGCACTTTTAGCAAGAAACACGTCTCATATGTCATCTTTAACAATACTTTGTGTCTTTAATAAAAGATTCTAAGTTGTTTTGAATTGCCTCTGAACTTTTGGCCATGTTGTTTTGTCCAAGGTTACCGTGAGCTACAAGGCTAACTTGTATCTCTCATTCCTCTCTAACCCCTGATCAAGGGCACTACTTGGTGTGTGGTACAAGGGATTATACATCCTACTGTACATTGCGCACTAACTTTAGATTTAATGCGTTTTGGGATTTAACCCCAGAACCTAGAAGTTACTTGATATTCTAAAGCAGAATAAGTGGAAATATAAGTTATTATATGGTTTATTCTCCTCACCTTTTGGCTACCGGTGAAAATTTTAAACTCTGCCACTCCTGTCGAAAACGGATCATAATCTGTTGATTTAAAAAAAAAAAAATTTTGCAGAACTGTTGTATAAAAGCAATATAACACTCAATGCCATGCTATGGAACTGGATATCAGCACAGCTGTGATATGTTTGCATAACCGCCATGTTGATATTCAGCACAACAGCACCCCTTGTGTGATACTTTTGACTATACCTGCGTACTGCTACAGTTATTGCTGTGAACAAAAGACAAAGCATACATTATGAAATCATTTTTTAAACCGCTATAAAATATCCTTACATATCCGATCATCTTCGGGAGCTCTTGCAGACCCTGATTGTCTTATACCACCACATTTGTAAGATTTGAAAAAAAAAAATGTACCAGAAACCTACAACGGCAAACTAATAAAATAACCTGAACTGATCTGTTTGTCCATCTCAAAGGTTCACTGAGATCATGCTAAATAATATGAATGTTTTTCCACATTCCACACAAACAGTAGTGGAAAAAGACACGCCCTTTATGGAGTCTGGCACCAAACAGTTCATGATGTTTATGTATCCACAAATATGAACTGGCAATTTTATAAACAGCATGCAAGCGTTAAAGTCAGATTAGCGTATATTCGGCTATAAAACCTCTGAATCTTGTTTTGATTTAGTTTGTCTTTTATTTTTACAATAAAAAAACTGCAAGTGCGTCATCGGGGATGCAAGGGTGGAAACTCCTTTAAGCAGCATCATGCATAAAACTCAATTAAATCAATCAAAAGTTAAGACTCGAGGAAAGGAACGAAGTACAGTAAACTGTACTTTTCAAGTTAAGTCCAGCCTTTGTTTGTCACATATACTGTACTGCACAGTAAAATACTTTAGACTTCACATATCCCAGCTTTTAATTAGTAGGCAGGGGTCAGAGTGCAGGATCAGCCATTATACGGCAGCACAGGAGCAGACAGGGTTAAGGGCTTTGCTGTTTATTTTCTTTATTTTACAAAAGCACATTGTTTTGTGGATATTGTAAGTATACATGAAAAAAAGTAGACCCTTTACAGATTCAAATGATGTACAACACTAATGTGTATGATTAATCATGACGGAGCATTTTAAACTCTTTTCACGGTTACCAGAAAAAATGCACTTTTTGCCGCCGGCGGCAAGTCAGACTCCTAAGGGTTAAGGGCCCAACAGCGGCCTCGAACCGTTGACCTTCCGATAAGTAACTCAGAGCCTTATCGCACTAAGCCACCCCCGCTCCTGAGCTATATGCTAATTCAAAGAAGAATAAACACAACAGATGCAAATAAAACCAGGAACATAAAAACATAGTGCTAAGCGAGACATGCAGGATTTAGGTGGAACGCCATCACCAAACAGCCATAAGATTAAAACCACTGACAGGTGAAGAGAATAGCACTGATTGTGTTGGGGATCAATTTTTTAAAAATTTATTAATTTAACATGTTAGAAAAAGGAAAAAAGTTCAAGTGCAACCACTTTTTTTTTTGTTGCACCAAATGGTTGCCAGAGTATGAAGTGAAGTGTCACCTGATTTCTCCTCCAAATGAATCCAAAAAGCTTCTGTCATTTTTATTCGGTCGACCATCTAAACAACTAATGTACTAATCTGGACAAACCTTCTGATTTTAGAAGTGTGACCATTCAAACTAAATCAACATGAGTTAAGAATGTTTTTTTTTTTTCTCATGAATATTTATCTCAGAAGCTGGAAGAGAACCGCATCACAAACATGATATCAAAGATCTGCTTCTGGTGGAAATCCTGGGTTAGGATCTCAGCAGCTTGGAAAAGAGACGAATTCTGAGCATAAACGATAATGTGGTCTTGTCTGATAAATCGCTTTCGTTCATTGCCAGAGCATTTTGTCAGAGCATTTCTTAATGTTGGGATGTTTATCCTCCCTTAATCACTTAAATGTTCAGGAACTGTTTGAGGAACATGACAAAGATTTCAAGGAATTGATGTCCCAGTCCTGATCAAGCCTCTGTGGGATGCACTGGACAAACAAGTCCGATCCATGGAGGTTCCACCTTACAACTTGTTGGTCTTAAATGATCTGCTACTGATGGCTTGGTGCCAGATACCACACACACCTTCAGACGTCTAATGGAGTCCATGTCTCGATGGAACAGGGGAGGTCTATATAATATTAAGAATGGTATGGCTGGTCGGTGAACTCAGACAAAAAATGTGTATGTGAATACATACATGCATCCGTGAAGAGATTTGCATTGGCTTATAAATGCTGTTTGTAGTTTGGCGTCTCTGTGATGCAGTCTCCACAGCCTCTCCTCTTGCCAATGGTGAGCAAACCACTGTCCTGCTCCAGCGAACGGAGGGAATGACATCCGTCAAGAGGCACGAGGGAAAATTGAAGCTTTCAGTGCCACCAGCGGGGGTGGCAATGTTCTCTGTGCTGCAATTGGGAGGAGTGGCAAAGCCTGGGAGAGAGCAATTCTTTTTGCAGATGTTAGAGGCAGAGCAATGTTCTTAATGAGGCATGGTGGCATAGCAATGTTCTCAGCTGGGCATGGTGACAGAACAGGGTATGGTTGTAAAGCAGTGATCTCATCAGGGCATGGTGGCTAAGCAGTATGCTCATCGGGGCATGGTGGCACAACAGGTTTCTCACCAGGGCATCGCAAGCAAAGGTAGGAAGAGAAGACAACGCTGAAAACAGGGACTCTCTGAAGCTAAGACAGCTGAAAACTGAACATATCCCTCAAAACTCAGAGCATTTTAGACTATTTTTGCTTTTTTGCTGTTTTTTTTTTCATAAGCATATATAGGGCTCAGGATTGTGCGATATAAAGTGACATATCCTTTTATTCATCACAACATAGACAATATGATGAGCAGAATTTTAGTTCATTTTAACCAACTATACAAACATAACTGAGCAAATGGAGTAAAGCCAAATGTAACAGAGTTAGAGTAGCGTTTCTTCTTCGCAAATCTACTCAAGCAAAAGTAAAAAAGTATGATGCAAGAAAGTATAGCAACAAAAATACACAATAGTTGCAAGCAACAATGAGCGGGCTCAAGCACCCTGCATTATCGCCACCCGGGCACACCAGAAAGACAGTGGGCACATGCATTTAAAGGGGATATCCCAATACCATTATGATATGATTTAAGAAAAGTTTTAGTTAAATGTAACTCGTTACCACTCGCCTCTGTTCCCATGTTCCAGGGATGGTAAAATTGACCCTTTATAAAAACAACAATAACTTTTGTTCTATCTGACATATGCGAAAATCCCAGTGGCTTCCATATAAGCACATATAAATCTTTTATCATTGACCTAAGCTGTGTACGTTCTTGCCATCTTTCCAAACAGCTTAATGAGTGATGTTCTTCTTGAACAGAAATAGAGAGAAGGAGGGATACATACAGGGGAAAAAGAGAAAGAAAGAAAGGAAGAGAAAGAAGCTAAGTGAGACAGAGACTGCGTGATGGAGAGAACTGGCACGCTGCCAGGGAAGCAGTCATCTCAAGGTTAATCAGGAAATACAGATGGAGGGTAAGAAAAGGAAGGAAAGAATGAGAAAGGACGAATGAAAACTGAACCAGGCTGCTGATTATGGAAGCGTGCTGAGTTTAACTTTAGGCACTGCAGCCTTGGATTTCATTTCGATTTCACGAGCAGAATCCACAGAGAACTGTTTTATTGGTTTTTTTGTTTGTTTTCCCAACTTGTCATAATGAATATGCAAATGGTTCAGGTTCTTTTTCGAAAGTATGAAGAATAAGAGGACGGAGTGAGACGCACCGTGGGAGGCAGGATGTGAGTGTGTGAACTCGGCAGGTGTTTTATTAAGATAAATCCGAAAGTCAGAAGCGAGAGTTCGTAGCAGGGGTCAGACGGAGTAATCACAGACATTTCCGTGCCCACGGATCAGGCACACAGGCGCGCTTAAAGAACAGAAAAAGCGATGAGAATACAAAAACTCTGGTGCGTAAAGAGAACGGCTTGATAACACCAGGGACAAGAAATGGCGCCATACAAAGCGCCTCGTTTATCAAGTTGATATGTTCATAAATCATTCATCGGTGCATTTACACAAGAAAAGCGGTGTTCATGAAAGTCCTGTATTCTCTAAAAAAAAAAAAAAATGTTCATTTCCTGCTCCTGAGCGGGTGTAAATTTATGTACTGTATAAGAAGACCAACTTATATAAACCTTTTCCAACCAGATTTAACTTCAATAAACAGCTTTTTTTTGGTTACAGTACACAAATACAGTGGAATTAAAATGTCTACTTTCCATGAAGAAGTAATCTATGTAAATCAATAGAATAAAAAGTAAGTATAGCAACAAAAATACACTATAGTTGCAAGCAACAATGAGCGGGCTCAAGCACCCTGCACCATCGCCACCCGGGCACACCAGAAAGACAGTGGGCACATGCATTTAAAGGGGATATCCCAATACCATTATGAGATAATTTTAGAAATGGGGAAAGTTTATGTTTAGACTGCCAAAAAAAAAACAGATGCTAGAAAAAAAGCATCACACTATTGATGTCACTCAATGTGATGTCACTGAACGGGATGTCAATAAATATAATGTCCCGCAGAAAGTTATTAACCACTTTTCGGCATACGTCTAAGATATTGTCACAGCTGACTCATTTGTGATATTAAAAATCCCTCTACAATTTTGCATCCGCAGTGTCTTTAGATCACGAAGGCCCAGTTTGGTGGCAATGGTATAAATTCCCTAGGAAGAGTTTATCAAATGCCTTCAGGGGCATTTTGGCAAACAACACAAAATAACTGACTTTCTGTTGAGTTGAGCCCATGACATGCAATGTGAAAGTTGTTTAGCTCAATGATTTCTAAATATGTACAAGATTTCGTGTGCATACGTGCAAGTGGGTATGAGCTATGCAGCAAAATCTTGTGTGACTCTCAGGCATCTTAATGGCAGCAGATCACAAGCTGTCTGCCAATTTTCAGGCGTTTTTGACCTCCCCAAAAGCCCAAAATAGTAATAGGAAATCAAGAGGGTCCTGCACACCCTATAGTGCTTGGGCCCTAATGAAATAAGCCAAATGAATAACATAAGATTCTTCTTTTGTCACATGCATTCATAAAGGCTTTCTGGAACGCCTGCCTTCACATGCATATGAACTTGAGTAACATCTAATTCTTAATCTACTGTATAGGGTTTAATATGATGTTGGCTCACCCTTTGCAGCTATAACAGCTTCAACTCTTCTGAGAAGACTTTCCACAAGGTTTAGGAGTGTGTTTATGGGAATTTTTGACCATTCTTTCAGAAGAGCATTTGTCAGGTCAGACACGCCAGAACTTTTCCATACCAAACCTGCTCATCCATGTCTTTATAGACTTTGCTTTGTGCAAACTGTTCTCACAAAGTTGGGAGCATGAAATTGCCCAAAATGTCTTGGTATGCTGAAACATTAGGAGATCCTTGCACTGGAACTAAGTGGGAATCCAACTCCTGAAAAAACGACCCCACATTATAATGTCCCCTCCACCAAACTTTACACTTGGCACAATGCAGTCAGACAAGTACCATCTCCTGGCAACCGCCAAACCCAGACATCCATTGGATTTCCAGACAGAGAAACATGATTCTTTATTCCAGGGAACTCAGCTCTAGAGTCCTGTGGCAGCGTGCTTAATACCACTGAATCCGATGCTTTATGTTACATGTTCCATGAAGCTCACTACGCACTATTCTTGAGCTAATCTGTAGGCCTAATTCCCCTGTGGAATATTTAGTAGCGAGGAAATTTCACGACTGGACCTATTGCACAGACTGTCCCATCAACGGTACCATCCCAAAGGTATAAAAGAGACAAAGAGGGAAAAAGAAACAGACAGGAGGGAGAGAAAGTAAAAGACAGGGAAATAAAGAGAGATAGAGAGAAGAAAGAGACAACATAAGATGGACATAAAAAACAAAGAGGGAGAGAGAGAGAGACGAAAAAGGTCTGAGAGGAGAAAGAGTGAGAAACAAAAGGAGAACAGGCGAAAGGGACAGAGGAGGAAACCAAGGAGGAAGAGACAGAGAGAAATCTAGAGGGACACAAACAGTGACATTTATGTCGATAAAGAATTAACTGGACTGATAGAGACAGAGAGGAGAATGAGACATGAGACAGCAAGAAAGGAGGTGGAGAGAAGAAAGAGGCACAGAGAGAGAGAGAGAGAGAGAGAGAGACTTTGACTTTTTACGATCCTTTATTTTACAAATTTTGTTGTATAAAAATAGAATGAGGATAGATTGATTAAAAATGAGTGAGTAAATAGATAAATAAATAAATAAATAAATAAATAAGACATTTTTTAGACATTGTAGTTATTCTTTTAAACATACATAGTTATTGTGTTTGTTTTTTTCCTTTTGTGTTCTTTTTTCAGTTTAAGTTTGGTGTAAAAATTAGTTCATTATCTTCTACTGAACACAGGGTCTCTCCACAACACCATATTGTTTTAAACATGTCCATGTCTTTCATGTTTTTGTAGAAATTGAAATCGATTAAAATTCTTGATTTAATAAGTCTGGAGAAGATCTTTTGGGGGTCACAGTCTGTGCTTTGTGCCAACTTATTTTTTCTGCTTATATATATTGCCATTTTGGCTTGACCAATGGTAAAATTAATAAGCTGGCATTTAAAACTCTTTCTCCGGACATATTTAAAACCAAGAATAAAAAACTGGTGACTAAAATCTACATGCAGTGGTAAAAAAATGCGTTTTAAAAGGTTAAACAAGGGCGACAATCTGGAACAATGTATAAAAGCATGAAAAACAGTTTCTCTCTGTGAACAAAAGGGGCATTCTTGTGTTGTTTCTGGATTTAAAATAGAGATAAAAGAGTTCACAGAGACAATTCCATGTAAAATCCTCCATTGGAGGTCAGCAAACTTTTTGGTTAATGGTGGTTTATACAGTGCTCTCCACTCTGGTTTAATATCATTATTAAAACCCAGTTCAGTGCGCCATGGGGTGTCCACCCTCCCATTCAGTTTTTTCTTGTTTAAAACCTTCACACAAGCTTTGTACAGAACCTTACCAGACACTGTCTCAAAGTTCATCTCGTCCTCACCCTTGTGCTCCAGGAGGGGGCCGCCGTATCCCTCTAGGTCTGGAGTTATGATCAGCTGTGGAAAGGGTTCCTCTTCTGTAGAGCTGGTCTCGTTTCTTGTATATTCCATCAGCTGAACTCGTTCCTCCGACGTTAGGGTGGTTCTCCATCGATGCAGGAGTTGGTTGGCGACCCGTTGAGACCGGAGTCCCATGTGTGCTGCCAAGTCCTCTGCTCGAGACAGGTCTGTTCCAGTGATGTTTACCAGCTGCCGGAGTGTCACGATCCCTGCGGAGACCAGGGTCTTGGATAGTGCTGGGGTGGTTTCACTAGAGATGTCTAGGTGTCCTCCACAGACTAGGGGCTCCTCCAGCAGCCAGTGTAAGGTTCTGTTTCCTTTTGCTTGTTTTTTAAAAAAGTTCCAAATTTTAAAAAGTCTTTGATAAAAAACTGGTAATCCAGTCGTGTCCAGTGCTGTGGGGTCCATTAAAAACAGAGATCTGTCCAGTCCGAGTCCTCCCACCGTGCGTAGGAGTGTGAAGGCTGCTGCTCTCCATCCTTCGTCACTGGCACCGGTGAGGAGTCTCTGGATGAACTGCAGACGGAAGGCTGCAGTTCTGCTGGCTAGCTGCACCAGGCCCTGACCTCCTTCCTCTTTAGGCAGGTGAAGCAGGCTTTGTGGTATCCAATGCAGTTTGTCCCAGAAGAAATCTACCAGTAGGGCCTGTATGCTCGCTAGCAGGTTTGGTGGTGGGTCCATACATGCCAGTTTATGCCACAGGGACGATGCTGCTAGGTTGTTGATGACCAGCACTCGTCCTCTGTAAGACATTTTTGGGACCAACCACTTCCATCTGTTCAGTCTGCCTTTTATGCCTTCAACAATACCCTCCCAGTTTTTGTTTAAAAACTCAGCACTACCCAAGTAGACACCCAAGTATTTAAAACCGCTCTTTTTCCACATTAAACCCCCTGGTAGTGTGGGCTGTTCGCCTCCCCATTCTCCTACTAAAATAGCTTCGCTTTTGTTCCAGTTGATTTTAGCCGATGATAAAATCTTAAAATCTTCTAAAACGTCAGTTAAAAAAGTCACATCCATCTGTGTGTTCACCATTACAGCTAGATCATCGGCATAAGCTGAAAGACAGGTTAAAATATTAAAATGAGGTATATTAAAACCAGAAAGCTGATCTCTCAGTTTGCATAAAAGAGGTTCTATTGCCAAGGAATATAGCATGCCTGATAGAGAGCAGCCCTGTCTAATGCCTCTGTGTGCTTTAAAAGGAACACATAAACCACCATTAACCTTCAGTACACTCTCAATGTCACTATACAATGTTTTGATCATGGCTGTGAAACCTGGGTTGAACCCAAAGCTTTCCAGCACCTTCCACAAATATTCGTGTTCAACCCGGTCAAAAGCCTTTTCCTGGTCCAGCAAAATAAGACCAGTCTTTAAATCCAAAAGTCTAGAGACATCCAAAATATCGCGAATTAAATGTATGTTATCAAAGATAGACCTACCAGGCACGCAGTACGTCTGGTCCTGATGAATGATCTGCTCCAGTACCTTTGTCAGTCTTGAGGCTAATGCTTTTGAGAGTAGTTTGTAGTCAGTGCACAGCAGTGATACCGGGCGCCAGTTTCCCAGGTGCGTCAGGTCTCCCTTTTTTGGCAGTAAGGTCAGGACAGCCCTCCTGCAGCTCACCGGGAGCTTTCCTCCTTTCACGCTGTCCTGCAACACCTCTACTACATCCTGTCCTATTACTGACCAAAAAGTTTTGTAGAACTCTGCAGGGAGACCGTCTATACCTGGCGCCCGCCCGTTCTTCAGACCTTGGAGAGCCTCCTGAATCTCTGCCAGCGTCAGTTCTGTTGCCATGTCTGTGGCCGTTTGTTCTGACAATTTGGGCAGATTTTTTAAAAAGGTCTCCTCCACTGCATGTGCTTCTGACCACTCACTACTATACAGCTTTGAGTAGAAGCTGTTTGTCTGCTTGCGAATTTCAGTGGGCTCTGATACGAGATCCCCTGATTCTGATCGCACAGCATGCATGATTCTTTTCTGTCCATTTTTTTGTTCTAGACCAAAAAAGAACTTGGAAGGAGCATCCATTTCCGTAGCATGTTTAAAACGTGAGCGGACCAGCGCCCCCTGTGCTGCAGTGCCCAGCAGGTCGTTCATTACGGCTTTTTTGTTTTTGAGGCTTTCAATATTTCCTCGATCTCCTGTGGTCTCCAAACTCTGGAGCTCCACTATTTCGGTCTCTAGAGCTCTCATTGATCTAACAATGTCTTTTGTGACATTAAGAGTGTACTGTTGACAGAAAACTTTTGTTTGTGCTTTAGCTAAGTCCCACCATTGCTGTAGAGAGCTAAAATCAGCTTTTTGTGATTTAAGACTGGTCCATAAATAAGTAAAAGACTCAATAAAATTGGCATCTTCTAAAAGTACAGTATTAAAATGCCAGTAGGCACTCTTAGGTTTTAGGTTTTTCCTACTGACTATGCACTGCACCATGCTATGGTCGGAGATGCCTACTGGGGTAATAAAACATTTCGTAAAATAAGACAGTTGATGTTTAAAACAATAAAATCTATCGAGTCTAGCCAGAGAGAGTGTGTTATCTACGGAGTGGGCCCAGGTGTACTGTCTTTGTTTTGTGTTTAAGTTTCTCCATATATCACTTAAGTCCTGGGCCTCCATCATCTCCCACATGCGTTTACGGGAGGCCATGTGAGGTTCTTTATGGTTTCTGTCCAGATTGTCGGTTGTGCAGTTAAAATCCCCACCCAGAATTAAAATATCAGCAGAGTTACAGTCATTAATGACGCTGTTTAGTTTGTCTAAAAACATCATCCTCTCTACTGCCTTGGTGGGAGTGTACACACAAATAAAAACAAAAACTTCATTCTCATAAAAAGTTCTCACTTTTAAAAGCCTCCCATTTAAAAATTCTTCTACTGTATAAGAGTTCGGTATAAAATTGCGAGCAAAGAGCAGTGCGACTCCAGCACACAGTGGTGTGTTGTGGCTCAGAATTGCGAGCCCGTCCCACTCTTTTGACCAGTCCGCAGAGTTTTTGGAGTCGCTGTGTGTCTCCTGCAGTAGAGCCACATCAATGTGTTTCTGTTTTAATAGTTCGTAAAGTTTTGTTCTTTTTTCATATGTTCTTGCCCCATTAATATTTAAGCTCGCAATGTTTATTCCATTCATTAAATGGTGTATAGATAAAAAAAACAGCCTTATGTATAAGAAAGAAAAACATACCAGTGTCCAGCAGGGAGGTAAAATCACTCTAAGAAGTCCTCCTCAGCGAGTTCTTTATTTATTTTAGTGATCCATTTCTTTATCCTGAATATTTCCCGGTCAATAAAAGCTTTGTGTTTTTTGTAATATTTGACGTCGTGAATGAACTGTCTCTTGTTTGGGAAGTGTTCTTCCAGTTTGATTTTTGAGCCTCCTTTTGTCTTTTCTAAGAAGCTGTGTATGGACTCCTCGCTGTAAACCACTGGCATTCTTTCTTCCTCAGGAGTGAGAATCAGCACAGAGTCCGATATGTAGCCGTCACTGTCTGATTCTGTTTCGGTGTCTTTTTTGGGGAGTTTTTTTCCTCCTCTCTTGTGGTCTTTTTTCCTTTTGGGTGTCTTGAAGAGGGGCTCCTCTTCCATCTCTATGTCCGCCTCGTCCCCCTGTGACAGTGCAGTGGCTGCTGCTTCCAGTTGGCGGCTCTTCGCCCTTGTACCCATCGCCGAGAGGACGGGTGACTCCAGCGCTGCACCCGAGCCCTCTGAGACCTTATCATTTGTGTTCGGCCTCGCCGGTGCCGGTTGGGTCACGTTGGGTTCCCCTCGGTCCGGTTTAGTCGAGCATGTTGCTTTTGGTGTCGATGTTGTTTCAGCTGACTCTTGGATTGCAGGCTGGGCTTGGGATTCATTTACTTTGGGCACTGGTTCGGCAGCATTTCCGGGTCCCTCAGCGGGCGGCCGAGCCGTGGTCGCGGGGGGAATGGCCACGGTCGGCACGGTGGAGTCTTGACCCGGTCGCACAGGAGCATCGGGATCATTCTGTCTTTCAGGACAGGCACGGACAAGATGTCCCATTGCACCACATTTAAAACATTTTATATCGGTGTCTGAGGAGGCGAATATGTTATAGTCAAAGTTTTCAACTCTGAATTTAAAAATGACGTTTAGCTCTTCAACACCCTCTTTAAAAATCATAAAAACAACTCTCCTGAAAGATACCAGGTGTTTTATCAAAGGGGATTTACAGCCAAGGGGGATTTTCTTTATAGGGGAGACCAGGCGTCCGTATCTGGACAGTTCTGCTGCTATCACACTGTCAGATATAAAAGGGGGGACATTAGACAGGACTACTTTCTTAGCTGGGGAGCTCAGGGGAGAGACCAGTATGTGCTCGTTATTAACACTGATTCCATTTTGGATAATTTTAATCGCTTTATCTACACTATTAACAAACACAACAACAGCACTGTTCATTCGGGAAGCAGAGACGATGTTCTCATGTCCCACCACATCACCAACCGCTAACACACACTCCTCTAAACTCGCCGCGCACACCACGCGCACACACACCACGCGCACACCGTGCCGGCGAGTCAAACTCTCATACCGCTGTGTGTCCGGAGCCGCCATGCTCCAGCAACACACACACACACACACACACACACACACACTCACTCACTCACACACACTTACACACACACAAAAAAAAGTATATAAAGCCAAAAGATGTAATAAATGGCGAAAGAAAAAATGCACAAAAAAGAAAATTGGCAAAAAGCCAATCGCTCTCGCGCGCTCTACACGCCAAACTCGCTTCCCTGCCACACCGCGCATGCGCAGAGAGACAGAGAGAGAGAGAGAGAGAGACAGCAAAAGAGACAAGGAAAAAGTGAAGAAAAAGAGTGAGAGAGAGAGAGAGGGGGGCAAATAGGAGAAAGAGACAAAGGGACAGCAAGAGAGGGACACTTCCCTCATTCCAGTGTTTGTTCCCAATTTTCTCCAGCCTCTTGCGTTCTGTATTTCCCATGTCGCCCCATTCGTCTTCCTCCCCAAGTTCTTTCCATCCATTCATACTTTACTTTCCTTGTCTCCTCCTAATCCTCCTCTTCTTCATTCGTTTTCCTCTTTCACCTTTTCTTCCCTTCATCCGCTTATTGTTTCTGACATCAACGTTCTTCACTCACCTGCTCTGTCCTCACGCTCTCCTGTCTTCGTCTTCTTCTCCCATTCATCTGCCAACCTTGCTTGTGCATCCTATTTCCCAATTCCCGTTCTCCTTCTCCTTTTATCTATTTATCATTCTATTACACTTCTGTCTCTTTTCTCTATCATTTTATTTTGTTTATTTCTCTCTATTCACTCCTTTACTTGCGCTTTGTTTTTTCTTCATTTGTGACCTATTTATTCGTTCTTTTTCTTTATATTCTCACAGCCCACTAGTTTCTTCCTCTCTTCTTATTCCAGTGTTTATAATGTTTCTGTCTTTATCTCTTTATTCATCTGTTTTTTTTTCTTAACTCAGCTTCTCTTCTTTCCAAATCCATCTATTTGAAGCTGATATTGTCTTCACATACACATATTTATTTGTTTTTTTTACCCCCCCCCACCCACACACACACACACACACACACACACACACACACACACACACACACAGATCCAATATTCAGAACACCCACACAACCACCCACTCTCTCCTTCCTCACACACACACACACACACACACACACACACACAGATAGAGAGAGAGAGATTCAGATCTAACCAGAGATAACCATATGCACAACACCCACACACTCGTTCCTTATTCCTCTGACGTGCTGTTCTTCCTTTTTACACATTTTAATAGGATCATTTTCGTGCCGAAGCAACATTTCAACAACCGCTCACTCACGAACTACACGTACCTGTTCACAACGTAAATGATCTTTTTCCCATCCGGGATATAAACACTATAAATTCCCTGTTCACACCTTCACTAGTCATTGTGTAAAAATCTCCTCTTCTGTGTAAAATGCTGCTGTTCCTAACGATGTCTGCTGCGTTATTCACTCACCAATTAGGAATCAACACACACACACACACACATACTGTATATTTAATATACACACACAAACACTACTTAATTATAAGTCATGATCAGGTTTAAATAACAGTTCTGGAACTTTTAACATAAAGGTCGACTTCACTATGGACTTAAGTCTGATTGTGAGACTCCAGATTTTCTGTACTGATTTGGACTTCCTGAGAATTAGACGCAAGAAAGACAAGTCACTGAGAGGCTTTTTTTTCCTCTTGAACAAGAAACAAACCCTTCATCTAGAAAACAGCTTAACCACCGGAGCAGTTGACTTCACTCTCGACTCCCTTATGTCTTGATCCTCCCAGTTGGATCCTCGAACCTAGTTTTGGTCTTGACTGCAGCCACAATGATGTACAATAGTACATCATTACTATTCTTATCGTATGTTCCAATATTCATGTCTCGAGAAGTCACAATGTAAAAGTCATGAAACACACACACGCACACATCAACTTCATACAATTATGTTCTGAATGAATGCAGCGAGTTTTAAACCAATAAAAGAGACAGCAAGGAGGAAGAGACAGAGAAGAGAAAGAGGTGGAGAGGAGAAAGAGACAAAGAGAGGCAGAGAGGAGAAGGAGACAGTGACGGACAGGGATAGGGAAAAAGGAGATGGAGAGGGGAAATATACAGAAGAAAAAAGATGGGAGGGGAAAGAGACAGGGATGAGAAAGGGACAAAGAGAGACAGGGAGGAGAGAGAGACAGAGAAAATGCAAGGGACAGAGAAGAGAAAATAGAATAGAGAAACAGTGAAGAGATGAAAAAGGATGAGAAAAAGACAGATAGGAGGGGAAAAGACGGGGAAAGAATGTTCATATTTAAACATGTGTGTTCCAGTGAGTGAGATGAGAGAGAGAAAGAGAGAGAGAGAAAGGAGAAAAACAAAGAGAAAAGGGGGACAGAAAGAGATAAAGAGGAGTAAGGGACGGAGAGAAGTAAGGGACAGTAGGATAGGAAGCGTAAAAGAGACATAGAGGAGAATAAGGCAGAATAGAAAGAGACAGAGAGTGGCAGATATTGTCAAAATTGTCAGGTTTAACCTTATGCTGAGACAGAGAGGAGAAAGACAAAAAGACAGACAGACATGTAAAACTGTTTCAGTTGGGTGAAGTTTTTAAAGTCTTATTTTCCAAAGTAAAGTCATATTTCCAACATTGTCTTCGGGTCACGTTCAACGTTATTCTGCCATCAAGTAGTCGACGTTGGTCCGATGTCATTTTTATGAAATTTACTTTCAGAAACCACCTGATGTTATTAGTGTTCCAGTGTCTGTGGTGTTGCTAAGGTAACACTGACTAAATGTTTCGACAACGGAGAATTCCTGCAGGGAGAGGAAAAGGAAATAAAAAACATAGATTATTCCCCTTAATGATTTAGAATCAGAACCGGAGATGAAAAATCTGAATCGAATCCTTCTGAATCACTCACTGAACCGACACGAGTCCTTTGAGTCACTTGAGTCCGTAGGGATTCTGACTGTTTTTCCGGTGATATTCCACTAGAATGGCCAAAATCCACCGAATCCTTGGACTCATGAATGTCACACTTTGGATCCGGCTGTTTCGCTACACCGGATCTTCTTGGACTATGGTCTGAAGGGTCCCAGGTTCAAACCCCACCACCACCACCAAGGTCCCCTGTTGGGCCCTTGAGTAAGGCCCTTAATCATTGAAGTTCAAATAAATAATGAGATAAAAATGTAAGTTGCTCTGGACAAGGGTTTCTGCCAAATGCTGTAATATTAGCAGACATCAACCAGTAGCTTGGATACAACAAAGTGAAATAAGACGTATTTTGATTGGTAGTTGAATTGTTGTTCAATGCGGCACACGAGCAATCCATGACGATAATAAATCCTAGCATAAATTTATTTACAGCATGATGCTACATTTCTTGGGGTGCAAATACTGCAACTTGTCTAAGCCTCACTTCTCTACTTCACGGAAAATTCATAAGTTTTCTCTAAGTGTACACACGTACACGTTCAGTATGAGTGCAGAGAAGCGTGCACAGCCTCTACTCACGCCCACGCAGACCCTCGGAGGGCGCCGTTCTGCTGATTTCCTCTGATGTTCAGAAATAGACACTAACATTCAGGACTGTCACATGCAGCAGGGCTTCACAAGCACAGATCTTTCAGTAACGGATGATGGTCACACTTTTCACGCTTCACACTGCAATATGAGCGCGCGCACACACACACACATTTAAAGATCGATTTTGACTAATACAAAGCGGAGGTGACTTTTCAGATCTTGCTGATATTTCCATTAGCATTCAGAAAAACAAACACACACACACACACACACACACATACACACACACAATTTTATCTTTCTGAGGACTCTCCATTAATTATTTACACAGTTAATTAATGCTTTGGTTGACATCAATCTAACCCTAACCTTGACTACATTAACCAATAATAAACCATATTTCTCATTGTATAGAGAATATATTTTTACATTTGTATATAAAAAGCAGGAAAAGTGAGAGACAGGTGCACCAAGGCATGAGATTAAGAATTCTGTTAAGAGCAGGGACATCGGGTGTATACTAGTGCTTTAATAAAATCTATCAAGTTGAATTTTTTTCCCCCCCTGGATAATGATGTTGCTATAAATATTACTTTATTTATGAATATTGTCTGTCTGTCTGTCTCTCTGTCTGTCTGTCTGTTGGACCCCAGACCGCCTCTGCCCTACAGACCTGTCTGACTCATCCTACTGCCCCGCTTCTGGTTAGAGATCTCGTTGCATGGAGGCTCCGTATGTTTTGCTTTTGATCCATGTGGGTACTGGGCACGGTTCCCCTCGACCATGAAGACGGTCCTGGACTCGGCTGATGCAGACAGCTGTTCTCTGACGGCTTGTGACTGCAGTCCCTTAATAGTTCAGGACTGAAATTCCTACAAACAGTTTTGTACCTGAGCCTCCAATGACAAACTGGACTCCATATTACCTAAAACACATCTCCTGTTCTACTGAACTTCCAGCCTCCTAACACACAGTATGATGCAGATCAATCCCTGCTATCCGTTTTCACCCAAATGACGATGGGTTCCCTGTTGAGTCTGGTTCCTCTCAGGGTTTCTTCCTTTTGCCATTTGATTTTATAAAGCTACTTTGTGACAAGGACTATTGTTAAAAGTGCTACAGTGAAACCTCGGATTGCGAGTAACGTGGTTTGCAAGTGTTTTGCAAGACGAGCAAAGATTTTTAATAAATTGTGACTTGGAAAACGAACAAGTCTTGGTTTACGAGTACAGTGTATCATGCATCATGCACTACTGCAATTTGTGAATGCCAATTAACCTAACCTACATGTCGTTGGACTGTGGGAGGAAACGGGAGTACACAAAGGTAACCCACCAACCACAGGGAGAACATGCAAACTTTATGCACACAGAAATGGGAATCGAACCTGGCCGGAAATCGAACCTAACCACAGTGCTAACCACTACACCACCGTGCCGCCAATTATTAACACACTACGGGTGATTTGGCGATGCAAATTAGCCTAATCTGCTAAATTTAGACTAAATGTTAGACTAAACCTTCCACAAGGTGGAAAATCGAACCCTTGTGCAAGGCCACAGCGCTATCCATAAGATTCCACCATGTGCCCATTTGCTATAGAAATGATATTCAGATTTAGTACAGTAGTCTGATTCTAAAGTAAATAATCATTTATATTTGTGTTTCAAACTAATCTCTACTGTTTTGGTAGAGCATGTTTACTTGTCACACTTTTTTTCATCTCTATTCTAGGAATTAATGAGGATTAAGTTAGATATATTCTCTAAAAACATTGGGTGTTTTTTTTAGGAAGGTACAGAAATTAAAGTTACAGAAAACAGTCTTTCAGAAAGCACAAAAAAGCTAGAAATTGTGCCCAAAAAAAAAAAAAACGATTACATAAACCTATAATAATGTTTAAACTTCATTATCTAACATTTTATTTGGCAAACGATTTGATCAATTTGGCAAATGATGAAGTGGAATGAGATTACAAATGCTGTGTGTTGCCTTTGTGTGAAAATATGAAGTCAGAAAGTGGAGACCGCGAGAGAAATTAGAGTAGTGATTTGTAATCGTGCCAAGAGTAAAGTGGGAGAACAACACCCAAGCACGCAAGCACTTCTCCACTATAGGACTGATACACCACTTAAAAACTTGGAGTCATGCTCATGATATGCAGATTACAGTGAAACGGAAATACTTGACTTGTGTTGATGCTGATTGGAGCCAAATTATAAAAAGACAAAATTCTCTGTTCTCAAGGACATTGCGCAGAACATATTGAGCCTCACTACTGGAGTTGCAGCCAAAATACATGAGATTTTAAGTACAGTGTGTAAGATGCAGTCAGTGAAGATATACAGTACCAAAGTGTGCTTTGTTTAAGTGGATCTGACATTTATATTGGTTTGCCCTGTCATCTCCCACATCCAGGGTTAGGGGTTCGAATCTCGTGTCTGAGTGTCGTGTGTGAGGTTTCCTTTGGACGTATGGTGCAGGATAATTAGCGGTCCAAAATTGCCTGAAGTGTATTATTAGGTGTGTAAGTTTGTGCTTGTGCCCTGTAATGAATCGACACCCCATCCAGGGTGTACCCCGCCATGTGCCCTGTGTTCCCTAGGAAAGGTGCCCCCTCAATCCTACACAGGGTAAGCAGTATAGATAACAGATCGATGGATGGAACACTCATGGTCAAAGTCTGCATATGTCAAGGGTAAAAAACTGAAACTAGAATGATCCATAATCGGTTTTGCACACCAATAACAAGACAGAAACTGAAACAGCATGTACTATTACATTTCAAAGCATGTGTAACAAAGTGCTTAATGTGAACCAACAATCGGTTCAACTAGTGGTGGATGATCAACTAATGCTATGGCGTTTGGGGTACGCATTAATTTGGCAATGTTACAGACCATGTAACAACGTTGACTACATAACAATACGATAATGCTGAATGCACCTAACAAAAGGTTGAAAAAATGACTTCAAAGCATTATTAATACCAAACAAATGGTCTGAGCAGGACTCAAACGCCACTGAGTGCAGTGAGAGTATTGGACCCCTAGGGGGCACACTGTTTCGGTTAGTAAATGAGTGCACATACGTAACAACAAGTGCCACTAAAAAATGGCAGACAACAGCAATTTACTGAAATATGACATGTAATGCAGCTAAAAGGGTTTTTTTTAAAAAAAGAACTAAACAAACACCATAATACAGTAGAGCAATTTGGGAGCTAAGATGCACCCTTAATGATAATATTTCTGAAAGAACATGAAACTCAGACGTAACATTACAACACTAATGGTCATGTGACATGGGATGTGCAGGAAGCTGTTGTGAATTCTGATCGGCCTTCTAAACACTTTAGGAAACATCGTTATGGACCATGGAAGTGGTCAGACAACCTTAATCAATAATAATTTGAACATAAATGCTCCAGATGACGTTGTTTTGAGGTTGCAACAATACATTATCTCAACATCATTTAACCTTTTAAAAACAACACCGTTCTGAAGGCGGACATCACCGCATGTTATTACAACTTACAATGCTAATATTAGGGTTCCTGGTGGGTTGAAAGCCCCGGCACTGCCAAGCTGTCATTCAGCATGGCCCTTAACCCTTTCGGCTTTAGTAGTGTTGTATAATTTTTTTACGCCATCGTCCTAACAAGTTGGCATTTTCATGTCAAGATGGGGAATTGATGAATCTGAGATAATTTTATTTTATTATAGAAGTTTCTTATTTCATTAAAATGTGGTCAAAGTGGTTTCTTCAAATCCACCATTAGAAATTATTTTAGAAACCAAGATAGAGAGTTCCTAACCCTACTTCTGCTATCGCAAAAAAATATGCAAGAAAAAAAATACTTTGAACACTTTTGTAACTCTTTAGTGTTACCAGGCAATATGAAAGCCCCGCCCCTTTCTTGTCATCATAAGTAATCTCTGGTTTTGAACTTCCACCCTAAAAGATGACCTGAGACCACAACCTGTCCTTACTTTCTGTCAATGGAAATGCAGATTTTTATTTTAGTTTTTTAATTGCATTTTTTATTGTAATTTTTTTTTTGTTTGTTTGTTCCATTTGGATAATTTTGGCAGGTCTACAACATGGAAAGTTCCAAGACAAAACAGTACAATAAAATGCTGGAGTCCATAAGATGGATTAGAGCAACTCAGTAAAACCTCCTGCTTAGCCCAGTCAAACCGTGACTAATAACTGCACTGGGCAGTGGGTTCCAAGCCACCTCGGCACGGACCAAGTCCCGGTTTGACTTAAACGCCCCTAATATTTAAGACTCTTTCTCTTGTTTGGATCGATATCAGTGAGTTTGAGAAACTAAACCATCAGATTCAATGAAGTATTTCAAACGGCTGCCAATTCCAACCAGACAAAAAGCCTTCAACGTCCTCGCTGTGAAAAGAATCAGTGCGGAGTTCAGCACAGTCGTGATCGGGTTCATGAAGGACAATACGTGAGCAAACTCTAAACCTGGAATACACGGAAATAAAATTCACATGCAGCGGTAATGAGCGGTAGTGCTACATGCTGCAGAGAGGGACCAGTCATGTAGTAATGAGCACTGGGTTTACACAGGAATTTGTTTTCGAGCAGCACAACACAACCTCCTTGGCTTAACGAGCTCTGCCTCTTAACAATCGACAGGGACAAACGAATGCAGGCTTATTAGTGAAAACAGGTGTTTCCAGTAATAGTGTATGTTTGGGGAAAAAAAAAATTGCACATTTGTGGCCTCCGGAACCGGGTGCGGAGTCATCATAAAAACCACAGGTGAAAGTGAGGAAATCTAATGAAGGGCTTCCCGCAGTACTGAACACCGATGAGATCCATTTCTGCACTTTGTGCGTCAACGCGTGACTCATCCGCAGGCTCGGATTCGAGGTGATGAAAGCAGGTCATTGTAGCCTTTTCTGTTTTTAATATTGTGTTTTAACTGCTTTTTGTATCATTTTTGTTTGTTTAATAATCACTTTCGAACAAATATCATTTGAATCCTCAAGCTTCCATTATCCCACCATATCCCCCCACCCGCCCCCCACTCACACACACACACACATGCTAAACTATTGTTTGGAATGATGTCACGTGCAGCTTTTTTTTCATTTGCTACAGTATTTAGTCATGTGCTATAGTCAGCTTAACGAGTTTAATTAGTCACAAGAGAGAAGTTGTGCAAAGGGAATGTGCCAAACTAAAACTTTGTCGTGACATACTGTACAGTGGTAAGTGTGTTGAGAATAAATAAATAAAGGATGCAAATATGGCTCCAAAAAAAAAAAAAAAAAAAACGTCCTTTTAATTAGCAAGCGTTTCTCTTCGCCAGTCACGGTCTTATTATCATTCTCTTAGCGGCACCGCATGAGCTGGGTACCAGGTGTTCTGCGGACGTGACTCTACCTTCGCCCGGTTGGTTTGAGGCAGACGGGAACCTTGTGGGTGTTAGAACACGAAGCCAGGTTGCTGTGATCTCAAGGTGCCATGCAGATAGTCCATTTGGCTGTGCTGGCTTTGTGATTACTAATCGTGCGCTGTCCAATCCAGGCTCAAAGTGGAAAGGTTCCAAAGGGTTGATGGTAGACGGTTTTATCCGCACATGATGCGTCGTCGCCAGACGTTTCTGACAGCTGAGCGTGGGGCACTATTATTAGTTCTCACTAGCATGCAATTAGTGCATCAGCATTCAGCACATGGGCAGCATGAATATGGGATTAGTGCAGCATCTGACAAGATCAAAAGCAACGCAAGACATCAAAGAACAGTCATGTGGACACATCTGATCTGCTTGTGATGCAACATTTTTGCTAGAATATGCAGCAAGCAGGAGCATCAAATCGCTTTAGAGGAATTCACTCACTAACTAATGGACTAGCGGCGATTAGGAATGAGGCAGCATGGTGGCGTAATGGTTAGCACTGTGGTATCGCACTTCCAGTGAGGGTTTGAGTCCTGCCCTTAAAATTAGCGTGTGTGAAGTCTGAATGTTCTCCCTGTGCCGGGTGGGTTTACTCCGGTTTTCTCCCATAGACCAAAGACAGCGTCAATGCCGTGTAAGCTAATTGGTGTCTCCAAGTTGCCTATAGTGAGTTAATATATGGGACTACCCTGGAATTCGTTGAAACCCCCTTCCGGTTGTACCCTGCCTCGTACGCCAAGTCCTTCATGATAGGCAACCCTGTACAGAATAAGCATTTTAGTAGAAGAGTGAGAAGTTAAATGGTGATTTACTCCGGTGACCCCTAGTGGAAAGAGGAATGAACAAAACTCCAAACAAAGTAAAAAGAAACGTGAGTAAAGTGAAAAACCCTTGATATTAGTGGATTGATGTACAGTCGCATGACAAGGAAAAACTAATCCACCATGCCAGCCAACACGTCTCCGTAGGACGGCCAGACAGCAGGTGGCTGCATGACTGAACTACAGTATTTACTGTGAATACTGCACCATACCATACTGTATATTACCTCCCGCCTTTTTCCTGAACTACTATACAAGATTTCCTGATGTTACACAGCGCCCCTAGTGGTATGGAGTCACCTGAAATAGAATTCATTAAATTGTAAGTCATAGAGCAACAGGTTTGTTTAAAACACAATACTGTACTACACTGAAGCGTCTGTGCAGTGAATTTCTGACATGTTCTGCAGAGGGTTTGTTTGATCAACATGTTCTCGGGGTTCAAATGACACCTCGTCGTACGCGTGTGTATGCATGTTGACATGCAATCGCACCTTGTTTTGCAGGTGTGAAGCAAACCTACGCCTGTGAAAATGCTGTACAACTTTAACGCAGTGGATATTATAATGCACAACATGTGCTGAGCAAAACTGCAGAACAGTGTGTGTGTGTGTGTTTAACCTGATATAAGAAAAAGACTGGTTCTCAGTGATACAGTGGCGACGACTAATGATTAATTTGAAGATTTTATAACAATATACCACACAGCTCATGATGATATTTAATACCACGAGAGAGACAGAGAGGCTGCAGCTGCTCATACACACTCATGCACCATTAAGTGTCACAGTAACAGTTTGGCAATGTCTCATCCATTATCTCTCTCTCTCTCGCTCTCTCTCGATCAGGGGGGAAAAAGCATGAAATAGTAAAAGAAAAAACGTGTGTAATAAAACAAGCTTTGATTTAGCGTTAAAATATCCTACCTTGAATCTGCCATCAGTGACTTGCCGGCTGGAGTAAACATAGCAGGCAGAGGGGATGGAGTGTTTCTACACACGAGCTGAGAGCGTGGTGTACTACAGAGAGAGAGAGAGAGAGAGAGAGAGAGAGAGAGATGGGGGGATGGAGGACGAAGATGAGGGGAGGGAATTATGAGAAAGCCACCGATGGGAAAATGAGAGAGAGGTTCTGTCTCTGCACACGTGTGTGTGTGTGTGTGTGCGTGTGTGTGTGTGAGCTGTATCATGTTTTGATGCAGTATTGTTTCATTCCATTTACTTATTTATTTATTCATTTATTTTGTCTGCAAAACCTTGGTTTACAAAGTATTGGCACCCCCTCCACCCCAATTTTCATACACAGTGACCCCACCCCTGCAGAGAAGAACAGCCCTCACTGATACGTAAACATTGCATTAACTAAATGCGCATTATTTCAGGGCTCTTTTTATTATTATTATTATTATTATTGTTGTTGTTGTTGTTGTTGTTGTTGTTTACAAAAATAAATGCGCTTTTCATAACAGGTTGAACCTGGAGTCTGATATCATCAATAATTTTAAAAAAACAACGATTTTGGGTTTTTTGTGTGTATATTTGCAGCTATTACCTTGTGAACAATACATCTCCAGACAAGTCAGCCAGATGTGGGACTTAAATATCCTGTTGGAATTCTTGGTGCTATCAGTCTTCATTAAAGCTCCTGGATCTCCAAGCACAGAACAGCCGCAAATCCTCAATCACCATGTTTATTTCAGTAGATTTGTGGTACTGTATTTCCGTTCTTCTGGCATGATACTGGTGTTTAAGCAAGTTTCATTTCAGACCTGTTCTTCAGCGGTTTCTGATTCGATCATGATCGTCTAAACCGATTTCCTGTCAGCTGAGAGTGACAGTCTGGATCTTCCTCTAGACCTTGGTGGCTCCACCAAGAACTTGTACTTACAACTGATCTTGGAATCTGCAGTTGTTTAGAAATCATGTTTCTCTGCTTCCAGTCCACCACATAACTTGCCTTTTGTTCTTCATCTCAGTCAGACCAGAGTAGATCAAACCTTTTCTCCAAGCGGCGTCCAAGTCAGTCCTGGACTTTTGATTGTACAGAACAACAGAACACAGCTCTGAGCGTACGTAAAACTCCCTTTATTTCTCTAATCCCAGTGTTTCACTAGTGCTTGGATACCATCATGGTGGAGAGTTTTCTTAGGACACCAAGTCTACTGCACGCTTTACGTCTTACGCACCAGCCTCCCAGGAACTCCTTTAATGGCTAAACATGTGGAAAAGTCTTGGTGAGAGGTCGGGATGTGGCAATAACTCCCAGCCGAGGTTCTGTAATGTGCAAGTGGTGATGGTGAACGATTGTGTGTACAGTTTACACAGTCTCTTCTGCAAGTTGTCGGCAAGTTATCCGTCATTTTCAAGGATCAGGTGTTCCACTCGATAAATGTTCCTGGGAACGAATGCAGTGGGCTCCGAGCCACATCAGCCGAGATCGTCATTCATGGATATATTTGCATAGTGATACTTATTGCTCTGAAGCATACACACAAGATGATGAATGTAAAATCCTCATGATTCATTTGAATGATGGCTAACGGTTCCTCAGCCCATAACAGAGCCTTGACTGTGATTCACACAAATCTGCAGAACAACGTCAGAGTTTCACACCGGCTGTTGCTCTGATATTCTAATGATGATGTTCTATGAATGAAATTCTCGATTCATTCAAAAAGATTTTCTTCTTAAGTACTTTTCTTTTTTAATTGACATTTTATATAAAATATCTAATGGATTAGCTGCAACACATCTATAATAACATTCTCTTTGTTCTAAAATTGTTGTGCCGTTATTGTCTATATCCATAATAAGATAATCATTCCTTAGCTTATCGGTAATTGTTAATTAATAATGTGTAATTGTCATTGCATTGAAAAAAATAAATTTAAAAAATAAGTTTAACTGTATTAATTTTAAAAGTGATCTCTATGCATCACATCTGGAGTGTGTGGTTTTGTGCGTGGGTGATTAGAGACAAATTTGAAATGAATAATTGATAAATGTCTGTGTGATTTTTACAGTGGTGTGCAAAAGTTTAGGCACTCCTTGGTAAACATAGCTTCTATTCAAGTGAAAAAAAAATAATAAACACAACCTCAGCAGCATTATTATATTTTTTAAATAAACGAATAACTGTTATTTGTAGTAATGTTGTTTGGCCACCCCAGTGATAATCAGTACTACGCAGTAACACCTCATTTGGCGGATATCACAGCTTGCAAACCGTTCCTATAACCAGCCAGGACTCTAATACTATTCTCGATTTATTAATTTTCACCCCCTTGTGCTTCTGAACGGGAACAATGGGGAAAAAATCAAGGCTTATTCAAATTCAATCAAGGGGTGCACAAACTTTTTGCAGGCAACTGTATGGATCCAATTCAAATGTAAACGTTTACAGTTCTGTGTGTCGTCATCGTCGTCGTGCATGCTTACAAATGAATGTGCAAAGACAGTTCAACTGCCTCCTTTTAGACTCCTGTTTTTTTAGTAAACACAAATTAACTAAATTTTAATTTGTGTTAATTTGTGTATTAATCAGCTACAGATGTAGACTAAGTTGAAAATCTTCATGCAAACACATGTCTACTTGTAGTCTAGATAAGTCTAGATGCCTCAGGTGGTTTACAGGCACCTCATTAATATGAAGCGTCCCAACCATCACGCCTATGATCCCACAAACAGAGGTATTAGCATTGATTTGGCCTCCTGGTCATGTCAATGCCCTGCTAATAGATGGAAATAATCAAGGATCATCTGATGAAGGAGCTAGTAAGACACATAGACACTTTCACACCCATGCCTTAAGGGTTTGTTAGATCTAACCTTTCTCCCCCCTGTCAAACCCGTCCTGCTTTTGATTGCTTAACGCCGTTGTGTCGAGTCTCCTCCAATCTCCTGGCAGATTAGCCTTCGGAGAGCCAGCGTGCCTTCCAACTCGTGCACTTACTTGGGGTTGCCTTGGTAACCCTTCTAAATGTTCTCGCAGTGCTCTTTTTGGAGTTCTGCCAATGCAGTACATATGAATATTCTCCATAGACAAGAATGTTCTCGCATATGGACGTCTTATGTTTCCCCGAACATGGAGCTGGGGGATTTTGGAACATGTCCATGATAACAGTTGAGAGGATTTAGAAGATTAATGGTTGCCAGATTGCGCAATATTTCTTCTAATGATTTCCTGGAATGATTTTTAAAGGACCAGGTTTTTTTTTTAATCGGCTTTATCCTTTCCTATAGATAGGCTAAATACTTTTCTAACTTCACGTTCCTGCAGAGTAACAAACCAAAAATAAAAATGCCTTAGGATGCCAGATTTAACCTTCTTTAGTCTGAGCGTGTCCAGTGTTCTGTAGTGTGTATATGTTGTTTTCAATAAACATCTGGACATGTTCAAGCTTGATATAACAGTGCTGGAATTACATAATGGTTCTAAATAGGACAATCCACCACAATAATGAAGCCCGTGTCTGCTCCAGTGCACAAATTAGACTCATCGCGCGCTGAAGCTGGACCTGCGAGGCACCCAACAATAGCTTCCATTGATCTGACCTTTTCCAGCCTCCCGGCACAAACCATTCCGCACTTACTGAAAATGAGATATGACACATCCGGTCAGCGCAGCCAGATGCCCCCGGAGCCATTTGCCACCTACAAAACAAAGTGGACCGGCGTATGAGGACAATGCAGTAATGGAATAGTAAGTGCGATGAGTAATTAACACATCCGAGAGCAGTAAAGATGCGATAAAGCCTAACGGGAGTAGGGGCGAGGATAACAACGAGTGTGCGTAATTAGTGTCACTCCGACAGTGTGAGCGCAGAACTGAACTGAAATACACACCAGTGCTCAGTTACCAGTGGTAAATCTCACAACTGAGAAAAAAAGATAGGATTTTTTTTTTATTCCTATTCCTACTAAATAATAAACCTTCATTTAAACCCTTTGTCCTTTTTTTAACCCTTTCACCATTTACCATTTAAAAATTTGCACCTCCAGGGTCCAGGTTCAATTCTCAACCAGGATGGATTTAGTTTGCATGTTTGTGGGTTTCCTCCCACAATCCAAAGACATGCAGATTAGGCTAACTGGCGTCACAAATTGCTTGTAGTGTGTGCGTGTGTGTGTGTTTCCCTATGATGGACTGGCACTCTGTTTAGGGTGTACCCTGCCTCGAACACTACGTCTCCCGGGATAGGCTCCAGTCCCCACGATCCTTTATACAGGATTAAGCGGTATAGACAATGAGATGGAATGTACAGTAACTAAGTAAATTGATTTTGTTACTCAACTTAAGTACATATTTCATGTATCTTTAATTTGCTTGAATTTCTTTTACAGATCCATAAAGCATATCTATCTATCTATCTATCTATCTATCTATCTATCTATCTATATATATATATATATATATATACACATATATACATATATATTTCAACTATATTGTACAGCAAATAGCTGTATTTTGACTTAACTATGTTCATGCATGGCATTGTGTTACACAACCAAAGTGGAGTGTGGCAAATTTCGCCACCTGCTGACTATTCGGCATGATCGTGCTTCCTTTGTGGCACGCTAAATAACTTTATAGGTGTTTGAAATGAGAGACGGAGATGTTTGCAGACAGTGAGGAAAACCGCACATTTAACCAGGAAGGAGGGAGAGAGAGCGATTTAGGGTCACACTTAAGTAAATTCGAACTTTTGTACTTTTACTTTTACGTGTAAATAGAGAACTTCTACTTTCACTAACATTTAGGCATTTGGTCCTTTGACACAATTATCCAGAGCAACTTACATTTTTTGTATTTCATTTATTTCAGTTGAGGGTTAAGGGCCTTGCTCAAGGGTCCAACAGGGACGACTTGGCTTTCATGGGATTTAAAACTGATTTGAATGCCTTAACACTTGAGCTATTCCGGAGTATGACTACTATTTGACTTAGTCTTAGTCTTGACTCTACTTTTCCTCAAGCACAGGATTTCTGTACTTTTCCCACCTCTGTCCATAATCAATAGCCTTGAAAGTCATTCTACATTTTTAGAATTTCTGATTTAAGGATATTACAGGGGGTTGTTATAAAATTGTCAGCTGTGAAGTATCTCAATGTACACTGTACATAACTGCACAAAGGACATTGTCCATGTCAAATTTGGAATAATTTGCAATCATACTCTTCAGTGTCACCCAAATGAGGATGAGTTCCCTTTTGAGGGTCATGGGGGGGGGGGGTCCAGGAGCCTATCCCAGGAGATGTAGAGCACGAGGCGGGGTACACCCTGAACAATCCATTTCAGGGCACATAGACACACTCATTCACACGCCACAGGCAATTTGGAAATGCCAATTAACCCAATATCTGCAGGTCTTTGGACAACCGGAGTACCTGGAGGAAACCCACCAAGCACAGGGAGAACATGCAAACTCCATGCACAGAGATGAGAATCGAGCATGGCTGGGAATCGAACCCAGACCTTGGAGGTGCAAGGCGACAGTGCTAACCACTACAAGGTTAAAAGTGCTATACAAATAAAATGTTATTGAATGTAATTGAATTGTAGTAGAATGATGGGTTTGTACATAAATCTGTTGCGATGCACAAAAAAGTAGTCCTTCTTTTTATTAATTTGTGTGCTTCAAATACCCTTAAAAGACATCTTGTATCAATGCCAGCTTGCAAACCGTTTATCTTTAGGTAGAATGGATACGTCTATACACATTCCTGCAGATGGAAGAGCCAATGGCATGAATAGGAGATAATCAGAAGTTTGGCCTTGAGTTTCAGAACAACAGATAGACTGTAGACTAAACTATTTCAGATATTTGACTTTACCCTGTTTTTAGAAAAATCCCCACAGGTCATCAAATGGTTATGATGGTAATTGTATGTAAAGCTCGTCACACATTTAGTCAATCTTGAAATAACATGATAACAGAGACAAGAAGAGACCATAAAGCTTTTTCTGCTAAACAACTAACAAACAAAAAAATCCAGTATAATAAAATTCTTTATATGGTTGACACTGTCTATGTTGGTCAGCCAACTATCATTATATATCGTTATATTTATTTTATAAGTGCTAGATTTGTCACTTTATTGGTGACCTATTTAGTTCTCTTTCTCTAAATATAGTGTTATTTCCCAAAATATAAATATAGATACTGTATGCCCAACCCTAAGACAACCACCAGGTGGATTGAATAACATTGAGTATCAGTTACTGGACTGTATATGCCACTAAACTGGTGACAAGATCATATGCACAGAGGGCTTATTTATTTCACTGTAAAAGCCACTGTAGCACAAATTGCTAAAAAATATATAGAAAAGTATCACAGGCTGCTGTGTACCGGCTTAGAACGTCAAGGTTAGAGTTAGTTTGTTAGTCTGGCCTCCATATTCATTTAATCTTAATCTGACTGAGCATCCATGGGTTGCACTGAACAAACACGTCTGATCCGTGTAGGCCCCACACTACAACCCACAGCACCCAAAGGATTCGCTGCTAATGTCCCTGTGGAAGAAATCACAGCACACACCCGAAGGTCCAAAGGGAACAGAGCTGACATGGTGGCACAACGTGAACCTACATAATACCGGGCATAATGTTTTGCATTCTCCTCATTGGTGATATACTGTATGGTATTTATATATTATATGTTCTTCAAATTCAAATCAAATTCAAATTTTATTTGTCACATACACAGTCATACACAGTACGATATGCAGTGAAATGCTTGTATGATCGCCGGTGACCTTAAAAAGAAAATAAAAACTATATATACTGTATAAGGAATAAATATTAATAAAAAGAAATGAAATACAAAAAAAAATAAATGTAACTAGTAAAATAAACAAACTGTACAAATAAGGGCATGATAAAAATATTACAAAATATAGAAATATAGGAATATGGGGGATATATATCTAAAAAAATTTAAAGTGGCATTAAAATGTTTTAAAGTGGCATGTGCAAAATGGCAGATATATATATATATAAACACGTATTGTATAAAGTGACTTATGAAAGTGACATGTGCAATGGTTTCAGATATGTAAATATGTATTGCATGAATGTGTCCATGATGTGTCTTACCATCAGTTAACTATACGTATCATCTAAGTTTAGCTAAGTCGAATAAGCACCGATAGATTCTTTACTTAATAATAAGATCACATGAGATACTAATGAGAGATGGAAGAAGGGCGGGGCTAATTTAACACCGTTAGTTTGGGTAAGTTCGACTTTAGACGTTTTGACAACAACAGTACAAATCATTCTAGTTTTATATGTCGATTAGGTAATCTTTCATTTTTTTTGATGAAAAAAAAAGCTGCCCTTTTGGCATATAATTATGTAATAAGTTACTCCATGCACCAATGGGAGTAAGTTATTACATAATTATATGCCAAAAAAAAAGTATAGAAGGCATAAAGGTTGGCAGGTCTAGTAATATAATATAATAAATAAATGTCACTACATGTTGTTGTGGTGTGATGTTGTGTATAAATGAATAAATCTCTATTATTATAATGCACAAACCGAGTTACAGCTATATCCTGGTGAACCCGAGGAACTCAGGCCACTTAGCTTAGCTTGTTCTCCCACTTTACATTTCAATACTAAACTTCTGCGACATGCTCCAGGCAGGTCTGCCTCTGACCAACATTCAACCTCTGCAACTGATCCCGAATGCAGCTGCATGGCTCGTTTTCCACCTTTCTAAGCTTTTTCACACAATCTCATTGATACGCCCCCTCTCCTGGCTTCCTGTTCCTACTCAGATAAAAAAATAAATAAAACACTAATCGCTAGCTTTTAAAGCCAAAACCAGACCTGTATACACATACTGTACATTTAGTGATTTATCATACCATAGTGGATTATACTTTCTGACTGATTTTCTAGTAATATTCAACTGGTCCCGCCATCTCTCAGGATACAGGAAAGGCATGCATCAAGGATCTTCTCTGATCTGGTTCCTTAAGATGTCTAACCAGCGTCTAACCAGAGTCACAGGAAATAGTCGCATGATGACCAAAAATCTACCTCTACAAGTACTTGAATAGGCATCTTATTTAAAACAATACAATAGTACTCATGAACCAGTACCAGGATGTACAGTATAGACTTCAGAGCAAGTCACTCTGGGGATAGGCGTGTACCAAATGTTGTACTGTAAATGTCATTGTAAATATCAATGAGATGGGAAAACGGACATGATGCACGTACATTAACACCTTAGGGTGATTTGGGTGATTAGTTGAGGGATCATGAATTGTGAATTAGGGTGTATTGTATTGACGATGGTATTGACATAGACAATGTATTGTTGAACCCTGAGGCAAAGTTGATTCAGAGAGTACAGTAAATAGTTTATTCTCAAATAATATGAATAAAGGGTTAATTCTTCCCCCCCCCCCCCCCTTCTCATAATATCTCTAATTATGTGCAATGAGGAGTACAGGGTTTCCTTCCGGTCCTCCAATTTCCTTCAGTATCTTAAAAACATAGTATGAGTGGATTGATTGCCTGCTTTCATTGGCCCCTAATGTGTTCATGCATGGTGCTCTTTAATAAACTGGAATCCATACTACTGTAGGTTCCTACTACGTTTATGGGAAAGCTATAGCATAACCCTGACCGGGATGAGACAGTTCTTAAAGATCAATGAATAAATGAATAAAATGTAGGTAGTACTGATTGGAAAAATGGACATAAAAGCAAAAAAGATATTGACCTATTATTAAGGTTTAGCTTTATACATTATTAAAACTTTGTTGACTTTCCTTTAGTGTCTTTAAGAGCAACAACTCACCTAGGCAAAGAATGATAAGATTGTTCTCAAATCTCAGCACTCTGTTACAGTTTTATCTTTTTCTTAAAATTGAGCTATAATTCTGTTAACATTTCTGTTCATTTCTAGGCTTAAAGACTACTACAGGGTACCCACGGCTTCTCCCAAGTGCGGGTCATGACGCCTGCGTGCTATTTCATCTCATACCGCTTAGTCCTGTATACAGGGTCTCAGGGGCCTGGAGCATATCCCAGGAGACTTGGGGCACAAGGTGGGGTACATCCTGTACAGGGTGCCAGTCCAGCACAGCACACTCACACACACACACGTGTGTGTGAAATATACACTACCGTTCCAAAGTTTGGGGTCACTTGCAAATTTCTTTGTTTTTATTTTGTGATTTATTTTCTACATTCTACAACAATACTGGGGATTTCAAAACTATAAAATAACACATATGGAATTAGGTAATTACGTAACAACAAGAAAAACAACAGTTGTTATTTTAAGACACAGAGGTCGGCCTTTCTGTAATAATTCTTGCAAGAACACTATTGTCAAGTGCATTTGCAAAATCCGTCAAGCACCATAATGAAACTGGCTCTCATGAAGGCCATCCCAGGAGGGCGAGACCAAAACCTACCTCTGCCGCAGGCGAGAAGTTCATTTAGAGTTATCAGCCTGAAAAATGACCAATTAACAACACCTCAGATTAGAGGCGTTATGAAGTCTTTACAGAGCAGAAGTAGCAGAAACATCTCACCATTAACTGTTCAAAGGAGATTAATGCATTTTTTTGGACGCCACCAACATTCCTTTACAATGTAGAAAGAAATAAAAATCAGGAAACATCATGGAGTTAGAAAGTGACCGCAAACTTTTGAACAGTAGTGTGTGTGTGTGTGTGTGTGTGTGTATATATATATATATATATAGGGTGGCCTTTTATTGTGGGCAGTATAAGGTACACCTGTGCACTACTCATGATGTCAGATCAGCATCTTGATGTATACTGTATATTACACAGGTGTGTGTGAAATATCAAATTATAAATACTGTTTATTTATTTATTTACATATACATTTATTAAATAAATAAATACATTTATTCATTAATGTGTGTGTGAAATATCTAATTTTGGATGCCCTATATCAATACTAAAAAGTTTCCACAATGATGCCTCTTGTAAATCGTCTTATTATATTTTGTGTATATATTCAATATATATAGAGTTTCATTCAATATATTCAAAAACCATTCAATATATATAGAGATTTCATTAGATTCTCTCATGAATATTTTCCTAAAAGACTTGCCATAATATATATATACTCAGCAAAAAAAGAAACGTCCCTTTTTCAGGACTGTGTATTTCAACAATAATGTTGTAAAAATCCAAATAACTTTACAGATCTTCATTGTAAAGGGTTTAAACAATGTTTTCCTGCATGTTCAATTAACCATAATCAATTAATTAACATGCACCTGTGGAATGGTCATTAAGACCTTAACAGCTTGCAGAAAGTAGGCATTTAAGGTCACAGTTCTAAAAACGCAGGACACTAAAGAGACTTGTCTGCCGACTGTGAAAAACACCCAAAGAAAGATGCCCAGGGTCCCTGCTCATCTGCGTGAAGGTGCATTAGGCATGCTGCAGGGAGGCATGAGGACTGCTGATGTGGCTAGGGCAATAAATCGCCATGTCCGCACCGTGAGACGCCTAAGACGGCGCTACAGGGAGACAGGAAGGACAGCTGATCATCCTCGCAGTGGAAGACCACGTGTAACAACACCTGCACAGGATGGGTACATCCGAATATCACACCTGCGTGACAGGTACAGGATGGTCACAACAACTGCCCGAGTCACACCAGGAACACACAATCCCTCCATCAGTGCTCAGACTGTCCGCAATAGACAGTCCATGAGGAGGAGATGCACTGCAGTACTTCAAGCAGCTGGTGGCCACACCAGATACTGACTGGTACTTTTGATTTTGAGCCTCCCTTCATTCAGGGACACAATGTGAATCATTTTTAGTTTATGTCTTATGGTGTTGACTCTTTTACAGTAGTGTTCATATAAATATTTACAGATTAAGTTTACTGAAAGTAAAAACAGTTGAAAGTCAGAGGACAGTTGAAAGTCAGAGTGTGTGTGTGAGTATATATATATATATATATATATATATATATGTGTGTGTGTGTGTGCGTGTGAGTGTATATATACTCACACACACACATCTGACTCTCTTGATTGGTCAAACTCCCAAAACTTTGTGAGCTCTCACCTTCAGGGTTTTCACCAATCCAGTAATCAAAAAAAAAAAGTCAGAAAAAAAAAAGTGCTGACGGTGAGGTGAAACTGCGCATGCGCGACGCGGGTAGTCACGCATTAACCACGAAAGGAAACTTAATTTAGTTTGTTTCCTTTCTGTTTGTCACAGGAGAAACTACTCTGGACTAAACACTCAGTAGGAGACATGGACACTACAGAGGAGCTGGAGATTTGTAGCCACTGGTGAGTATGAAGCTAAATCTCATGTTCATGTTCATGTTTATGTTTATTTTGATGCGTATAATGTAGAATTATAGTCTGTTATATTTATATTGTCGTAGGCGGCGGCTTTCTGAAGGCTGCCTTTGATCTTTAAATTTAAAAGAGAAGGATTGCAACATGTTAACTATTTGTTTGCTGAATCTGGATACATTAAAAAAGTTACAATGTAACACGTTAACATAAATAACCGCGAATGAAGCAAACACATTAAAGCAAAATGACTTGGGAGTGAAATGAAAGTGAAAGTGTTGCGTGAGAGGTTCGCTTATAAAACCCAATGTAAGTTAATTTACTGAAACAGAATTATAGTGATAATTAAAATGCTAAAGCAGTTAAATTAACTTGGCCTCTAAAACTTTACAAAACTGTCAAATAAAATGCATAAAATGAAAACATATGTTAAAGTAATGTGAATATAAACAACTTCCAGAATAGATTTATTTCATACTAGGATTCATGACAATTAAAGTGAAAATTAAATAAAATAAAAATAAATAAATAAATAAAATGATAAAAATGACAATAAATTAAATTAAATACACATTCATTCATTCATTTATCTACTCATATATAAGATGCGTTTGACATTTGTGACTGTAAAATCATACTATTATACCTTATGTTACTTTATAGTTTTATACTATCACTTTATATCATTGTCTAAAGTAGTCTATAAGAACAACTATGGAATTAATATATCCTTCGTCTACTAAACATATTTCTAAAACAATTCACTTACAAAGATATTTAAATCCATAAATCATGACTAACATGTTATAACAACATAAACAGTATATCTACATATTTGTCATTAGTTGTTCTTTTGAATTAGGAATAACAACACATTTCTACTATTTAAATATGTAAATGAAGGAGAATTGAGGAAATTGTGTTGTTGCAGCACCACCTGGTGGAAGGGGCTAAATACAAGTACAAACAAACAAACAAACAAAAATGACGTTTGCAAACTAGTAGGCATCTGATGATCTAATCTTGTCTTGTTATACAAGCTGACTAATGGGTTTCTGGGAAGAACAAAAAAACCCAGTCATCAAAGATTTTTACGGTTAAAATTAGAAGTAAAACTCCACTGATTGTTTTTTTATACTGAAGATACAAAGCAACGCTGAAGCTATGCAACAAAGCATTTGCTTTTCTGTGTCCCGTTTTCCTCATGTCACTAATAAAAAAGCAATAGTATCCCTAAATATTGTGTTTTCCTTTTTTTATTTTTTAAAATGGTGTGATTCTTCATAAATTAACAGTACTGTATAGACAAGATCAAATAAACATCAGGAACTCCTTCAGTTTGTCGTTTTTCTTCGTTGGTATTCTTAGCTTTAAGCTTAAAAAATGATTTGCAGAAAAAGACTTATTTTTGCTTAACTCTGCTTCGCAGCAATAAAGAGGTGGGGAAGACGAACCTTCCCATGCATGAAGCTCACTGCCAGCGTTTCCTGTGTCTCTGCCCTAAGTGTGATGAACAGGTGCCTAAGGATCAGCTCGAGGAACATCAAACGGAGCAGCACACAGAGGTCACTGACATGTTACTCTGCACATTTTTGTATGCTGTTATTTTTTTTCTCTGCTAAACTTGTATGATTTGTAAAATATCTTGTACAGATCAAATGTAAGAAGTGCGGTATGAAGATGGAAAAGCGCAAGCTACTAGACCATGAAGTAAATATTTTACCTAATATTCATACACATGTTCCAATCACTAAAGAGGGAAAGAATATTCCAAAAGTGTTTCTGTCTGTCTGTGTGCCACCTTCAGGCAAACGAATGCACAGAGAGGCTTCAGAGCTGCAAGTATTGTCAGCTGGATCTCCCTTTCAGCAACCTAAAAGAGCACACCGTGACCTGTGGTAGTCGGACAGAACGCTGCCCGGACTGTAAGCAGTACGTTATCCTGAAAGACCAACTCCAGCATGCTCAGACCTGCACCTCTGTGGAATTCAGCTTTAAAAGTGAGTCTGCCTGATTTTATTGGATTTTTTTATGGGTCATAGGCAAAGCATATGTCTATTAAATGAAAGAGACAATCTCATAGGCTGAGATGAAGGTCCGTTTTTATTCAATACCTTAATTAATACCTTTTTTTAAATAGTCATGTTTAGAAATCAAAAATGTTTTTTGTACTAGCTGAAGTCCTAAAATAAAAAACGTTGTACTTACAAAAAAAGAAACAGGTTGCTTAAACCTTTTGAACAATTCTGTATGCAAAAATGAGCAAAAAAAGAATTAGAGAGTGAAAGAATATAATTATTAAATTGAATACATCAGAAAAAGCTTTTTATTTTTCTGGAAATCTGTAAAAGGAAAATATGAATTGTTTAGTTTGCAAATGAAGGAAACTGTCTTCTTTAATAAACAGAAAAAAAATTGGAATTGTCATAAATAATTTTAAAAGTTGTCGAATTTATGTGGATTATAAGTACAGTACTAAACTCTTTGATTATATTTTTCACTGTCTTTATTTGTTTTAAAACAAATAGTTATTAACATGTATAAATGTATTTCTTATTCGAAATCTTTACTTAATATGAAATTGTAAAAATACAAAATAAAAATGTGGTTGCAGCATCATGTCTGCTTTTAACCTTGTTGGGGAACAAAATCAAATAAAAAGCTTTAAAATCCATTGCTAATGTAAAAGCTATTGTGAAAATCATTACATATGTTTATTTTTTTTTTTATCTAATTTGTGGATCCAGTGTGTGTGTTTTTTTGTGTCTTTATATCTATTTTTTATAGATTACAGTAATAAAAATCAATAGGTCTGGTACATACTGATATTTTGATAAATTACATTATAGTACATGATTTTGAGATGCTGTACAATTACAGCAACTGATCTGTGGTTAAAAAATGTGAACCCTTAAAATTTTAAAGGTCCCATGTTTTATTTACAGTAACAGTTTAAGACGGATCTCAGAGCTTCCCCAAAGTATGTGTTAATATTTCATGGATAATGCATTTTTTTATACCTCTGTGTAAATGAGCTACTATTGAGCCATGCCTTTCCATATAACAGCAGAGTTAAACAATAAGCTGGGAAAGAGTTTGGGTAATATAAAGTCACAAGAGTGGGGTGGATCTAATCGGTTTGTTTAAATCCCGGCCCATACAAAAGAAAAAAAAAGAAAGCTTGAAATGATTATTTTTCTTTTTTCCCCCTTTTTTTCTTTTTTTTTCTTTATATATATATATATATATATATATATATATATATATATATATTTTTTTTTTTTTTTTTTTTTTTTTTTTAATACCTGATATCCGTAGGTGTTGCTGATCAAAATGGTTTATAGGTTAAAAGTTTTTATAGTGACAGTTGACTAGCAAACATATACTGTTTATTTATGCTGAATGTTCTGTATTAAAGAAATTCTTTAAAGTATTATGATTTGATATTTTGGTTGAATCGTCCACCTTTAATAGCTCCTTTTTTGTCCATTTTAGCTAAATCCGTTAATGGAAATCTAAAGCCTTTGCTGGCGAACACTCTGCAGGAGGATGAGGTACAGTTCTCTCTACAAATCATGTTTCATTACTAGAAATCTGTTTAAATTTCAATTACTAAAAGCACCGCACCATTTATACACACAGCCTGAAGAGTTTGTGGAAGGCGGTGTTAGCCAGGCCTCCCAGTCTGAGCCTGAAGACACGACCCTGTCCCTGTCAGCTCTGCAGAAGAAGAAGCAGAAGGAGAAAATGGGTTGGAAAGATGATGATCAGATAAGCACCTGTCCACACTGTCACCTCGCTCTGCCATTAAACATACTGAAGTGGCACGAAGTAAGTACGAACTACACGTCACGGCGTCATAGCCAATGTAGACCATATTGCCGTAGAGCTGGATAAGTGGTTTGTGTTTAAAGTAGATGTCTGTCATTATTCAAGGACAAATGCAGGCTCGCTGAAGGTCTGAAAAGGATGAGCGTGGCGATGGGTGCAGTTGGGGACCAGTGAGGAATAAATCAGTAAGTGGAACATGTTCACTTGCCTGTCTGTGCTAGACTTAGTATTGGCAGATGTAGATAATTGACTTTTTCCCTAAATCATCCTCATTAATTATTGTTTTTATTTATTGATTTATTTTACAGTGTGACTGGCAGGAATGCAGGAGGCAACAACAGGAGCGACTCATTTTAATACATTTTATTGATAAATTAATAAAAGGGTCTTTTTGGTCATTTGTAAAGATAAAATACAAAACAACAATTTGGCGAATATGAATATTGTATTTAAGAATTATGTTTTTTTTTGTTTTTTCTGTTTTTTATAATAGATAGATAGATAGATAGATAGATAGATAGGAAAAGCATATTGCAGTTGTAAACTATAGCATTCGCACTGGCACTTACTGAAGAGGTTCAGCCTTTTTAATCCGTTAAAATATTCTAACCTTCCTCGAGGCAGCATAGTGGCATAATGTTTAGCACTGAGGCCTCGCACCTCCAGGGTCCAGGTTTGATTCCCGCCTCGAGACTTTGTGTGTGTGGAGTTTACATGTTCTTCCCCTGATTGGTGGGTTTCCTCCAGGTAATCCTTTTTTCACACAGTCCAATGACATGCTGCTTAGGCTGGTTGGCGTTCCCAAATTGCCCGTAGTGTGTTTGTGTGTGTGTGTGTGTGTGTGTGTGTGTGTGCCCTGCAATGGGTTGGCATCCGGCCCAGCTTGTACCACGCCCTGTGCCCTTATTCTCCTGGGATTAGGCTCCAGACCATAAATGAATGAATAAATATTTACATGGTAAATTATATATATAATTATATACGTTACTTTTTTTAGGGACGGGAGTCACCAGGAGCCACCCGATACGATATTATCACGATATCTACTTTAGATCGCTATGATACCATAGGACGCTGTGGATTATAGACAAACTACATCACTTTACCACCTCAAATGCAAACATATAAATATAAATAAAATAATAATAATGATAAAAATAATAATGGAAAATCATCACCATCCTGAATGATTTGCTTGGCATCATTTGCCAGAAGAATTGTAAAATAAAAAGTATAAATGTGTTCTTAATTTAAATTTAAACTTAAAATCTACATAACCATGAAACTAAAAATATGGAACTTTGCATTTTGTTAATATATATCAGGATTTCTCACTTCTGTCTCATCAAGATGTGTTGATTAATGTTCTATAATAGCAGCTCTGACAGTATTGCCGCTGCAAGTCAAGGTTTATATCAATGCTTTTGTTCAAACACTCGATTGTTTCTATAGTAACAAGTCCTAGGGTTTTACATTCATTATAACCCAAATGTATGTTTTTTTTGTTTGTTTGTTTGCTTTCTGTTAAAAATAAAACCTTATCATTGATATCATTGACGTTGTGAATCCTTGTGTCAGAGCTTTTAAACAGTCAACTAAACCACTTTGTTCAGAGTTTAATGAACGTTCTCATAAACAACAATTCAAACAAAGTAAATCAGACAGTCAGTCAGTCACTTTGTTGTCAAACTGTGCTCGTTAATTGTTAATGATGCCGGGACACCATCACATGAACAACAATTGGAGTGTCCATGTGAAGGTGATATTAATGAGGATGACCTTGAAACCCTTGCAATGACTCACCTGATGTATGGGATAAGCATACATCCCCGGTTGTGCTTATGAAAATGGATTGATCAATCAGTTTGATCAGCCTCACCAGTAGTAACAGCAGTGGAGTCAGCCTCAGCAGTAGGGCTTTAGATGTGAACCAGATGAAGGAAGTATCATGGTTCTGTCAGAAAAGCATGCAAATAGAACACAGCCATAGATACACTGAAGCATATCTTGAGTATATCCTTGGACTACTTCTATGCTATAAGTTTTCTGTATGATGCTTTTTACTTTTCTGCACACAACTTCAGTTCCAATTTACCATTTGCCAGACAAAGAAAAAAATTATACATTTTTTAGCTGTAATTTGTATACAGGTAGTTCTGTTCCTGGAGCGCGTTCGTAAGTTGGATTTGTTCTTAACTCTGACAAAGTGATACGTACTGTATATGCCTTTGACACAAATATACAATGTAAAGCATACCGATCCACTTGACTAAATCTCTGTTCCCCTTCCCCACACTGCCATCATGTGGCGAAAAACCGTAACCGTACCTAAGGAGTACTTAATCTCACAGTGTTATCTTTGTGCCTTTAAATCGTAAGGGTAACCCTGGATGCCATTTTGTCTCAGAGCTGTTTTTCACTGTATTGGACTGTGAACTGTGTGTGTTTAATTGAAGTTTTTCCGAAATTAGGATTATTTAGCATCAGGACAGCTTTACAGGACTGACATTTTCATTTCTATTATCGTGCTCCCGGACTGATTTATTGAAACTGGTGAGGCTGACTCATTTCTCCCGTGTACACACACAACACATACAATATACCGGACTTTAGACATTTTATGCATTTATTCACTTGCACACTAAAAATATTGTATGTAAGTATTGATATCTGGTGCACTGAAGTATCTGTTTTCTGTACAATACACAAGAGCTACTTCTGTAAGTTGCTCGCATCTATGAATGCAGTCTGTTCGTATCTGCAGAAATTCGTAACTCGAATGGTTAATAAGTCGGGGACAACCTGTACTGTAATTACAACCTTTCAGCAAATGTTTACTGAGACACTACAAATAAAAATCTAACTTTTGTCGCAAAGCTCATTTGTGTCACCGGTGAGTGTGCGATGCTAAGACAGTTAGTTTGCCTTGCTAATCTGCTAATGCACTAGTTGTTGCACACAGTTATTGCACTATTGACAGTGCAATAACTGTAGCACACTCTAAAGCAAGTTAAGATAAAATGACACAAGTGACTTGTCTCATTGGACTGATATTTTGAGATTATACAGTACTGTACAAAAGTTTTAAGCACATGCAAATAAATGCTAAAGATATGCACATGTGCCCTACAAAATCTAAAAAAATATAGAGCCTAGAAAATAGAATTTAATAAAACAAAGGTGTGACAGGTACAATTTGTACTTTACAATACTGATGGTAATTTACAATACTGAAAAGAAAGTATAAATGGGGCCTTTAATAATTTTTCTGCAGCCTGTTTAAAGTACATTGTATCTCTCTTTAACACTCACACCAACACTTTATATAAACTATAGACTATAGATTATATTCAATCGTTGTCAAGACCAGTCCAGCGTTCATCAATATATTCATCAATCATATACACTGCCCGGCCACAAAAGACGTCACACACTTGTTTAACAACTTTTTGCTTTAATTATAGCATGCATTTGCTGTGGCATCATTTTAAAAAAATTATGCAATTACACAATATTTATTTCTATCCTGAGTAGCAATAATTTCTCTCCAAGATCCTAAATTAATGATGGGAATGTCGACCACTGTGTAAAGCCTTCACGATCCCAAAGATTCTCAATGGGGTTAAGGTCCGTACTCTGTTTCAATGTTTAAGGTGTGAAAATAATGTCTCATGCTTGCTGAATCCTGGCATCTTCATCTTGGAACAAGCCTGTGCCATCAAGGAAGAAAAAATCCATTGATGGAAATGCCTGATCTTTTTTTTACAGGGGGCTATGACAAACCCGGTGAGGCTACCGGACATCGTTGCCTTCAGGTGCCAAGCTGGAAGTAATATGGAGCCGCCATAATAAAAATGCAAGATCAAGCATTGTGCCATGAGGAAACGAGACTGGGAGAGGTAAGTCAGCGAGAAAAGGAACCCCTATACTGAGCGGCAGTGGAGGGTAGATGCAAGGACCATCAGTGGTGGTTATTTGCCAGGTAGACCACCAACACCCTCTCCCAACCAAAGTTAAGTGACAGCTATGATAGCTCTGATAGTCCTGATAGCTCTATCCTGTGCCTTGATAGCATTGATAGCTCTGTCTTGCATTCTAAACCATACCTTGCACCTCATGAGCCACGCATTGCAGAACCCGAGCCACACCCTGAATTGTGCTGGGCCCTGTCCCAGCCAGATACTGCACCCTCTCCATCTAGTTCAGCAGCGTCCTTTGGTACCAAAGATACGCTGCTGTTTTCACCGGCTGGGTTAGAGAGAGGTGCATGGTCCCCCTCCCATCAGTCTGTGGAGACATCAAGTTTGCTCAGCTGTCCAGTTTTGCTCTGCCACCCAGGTTCGAGGACTTTGTATTCACTCCACCACACGAATTTGAGGATTTCAAGTCAGAGTTACATCACAGTTTGGTGTCTATGCTAACTCACAGTTCAGTCTTCATAGTCATAGTCCCTAAGTTTAAATGCCATGCTCCACAGCCTCGAAAGGCAGACAAAAGATTTTGAGATTTTTGAGGGGTTATATCAGGGAAAATAATCAGTTAGGGTTAAAGAAATTGCTGCAGCTGTACATTATTAATCATTAATTATCTATCTGGAAGGTTTTACCAATTGTTAAATCCAGCAGGTAACTTTTTTTTTTTTTTTGGCCAGGTAGTGTATTTTCTTTTTTTTTTTTTTTTTTACAGTTTTCTGCAATCAAGTCGTTTATTCTTTCAGAAGTCGTGAATAGTGATTGGCTGACGGATCTGAGTGCAGATCACTTCGTCTATGTACAGCGAATGCGCTTTGACCTGGATCTCCTCCTCCAGGAGCAGTTGACTTCGAGTCAGCGCTCTGAGCTCCATCTCTGAATCAGCCAGACCCTCTTTCAGCCTGTGATGCACAGAAACAAAGAGTGAGAGGGTTTCAGGGTAATAAATCACTGTGCACAAGGAATAAACACCTTGGAGGAGTCATTATAGGAAACTAATCAGTGGTGGTGGTGTGATATGGAGTTAGCCTTAACAACATAGAGTATGTTCCTATAACAGGACATCCAGATTATTATCACTCACTCATTCATCGTCTATACTGCTTTATTCTGCATACAGGGTCATGGGGCACAGGGTACTTAGGGGGTGAGGTGGGGTACACCCTGGACAGGGTACCAATCCATCACAGGGCACACACACACTTGCACACTCAATCACACACTACGGGCAATTTGGGAACGCCAATTAGCCGAATCTGCATGGTTTTGGACTGTGGGAGGAAACCGGAGTACCCGGAGGAAACCCAACAAGCACAGGGAGAACATGCAAACCCCATGCACAAAGAGGTGGGAATCGAACCCGGACATATCCCATCATTTAGGTACATTATAAACACTGACACTTGAGACTCCTTTCATAAACCATAAACTTTTCAAAAATCTGTTTATTATTAGATTTAGATTATGTTCAGTGTCCATTATACAGGTTCTTCTGAGTGAGCTGTTGCTATAGAAACAATAACACATTATAACAACTGGGTTCATGTAGCTCTGTGATTTGATCTTATGTAAGGTCAAACCTAAATCTCTCTCTCTTTCTCTCTCACCTGGTGATGTGACTCATGAGCTGTTGCATTTCAGTGAGTAGCTGTTTGTGAGCTTGATCTTTGCACAGCTCGACTCTGGGTCGCTGATCGCGCGCATGCAGCCGCGCCTGCGCCACACTGAGCGGCCCCTCCTTATCAGCAATGGCGACTTTTAACGCCTCGATGTTCTGTTCCTGACTCGCAACCTCCGCAAGCAGCTTTAAAAGACAGGACACAGAAAGCAGTACTGTTAGTTAGGATTTAAGTCATGAATCAGTGTTCAGCCTTAAGCAATAGTGTCATCATACAGTTCTCAACATGCGACGTTCAGGTTTTGTGCACACTGAGATGCTCCTCGGCTTACCACAGGTGTAAATAGTGATGATTTGAGTTATTATCCTATCTGGCCATGTTTCCAACCACAGTGGCTCCCTCAGTGTTTTTTGTTTATCGCACCACTTTGCGTAAATGCTAGAAGTTGTTGTGTATGAAAATCCCAAGACATCAACAGTTTTTAAAATACTCAGTCCTGTGCATCTCGTACAACACTGCTTGGCCAAAAAAAATAATAAAAGATGGCCATTTCAGACTGGTCAAATTATTGACCAGTCTGAAGAAATATGGCCGGACAAAAAATCAATAAAAATCATGAATTGAGATTGCTTAAGCACTTGGTGAAGTTATACAAGCATTTCCATTTACACAAAATCTCATGTGAGCTCGAACTCCGAATTAGAACTAAGCAGTTGTGTTACCACTTTATCCTATATACGAGGCCAGGGGGTTTGAAGCCTATCCCAGGAGACTTACTGTAGGGCATGAGGCAGAGTATACCCTGGACGGAGTGCCGATCCATCGCAGCAATTTGGGAAGACCAATTACCCTGATCTCCATGTCTTTGTACTGTGGGAGGAAACCGGAGTACCTGGAGGAAACCTACAAACCACTGGGAGAACCGACAAAGTACACAGTCCCGAGGTGGGAATCGAACCCGGACCCTGAAGGTCCACAGCAACAGTGCTTACCGCTAAGCCACCATTCCGCCGACAAAGATAATGCCATTCCTAAATTATTTTTCTTTTACTTTTTTTTTGTTGTTGTAGTGTGCTGCTGCTACATGACTTGCTGATTAGATTACTGTACAAATGTAAAGGTCCTCCAATTAACATCTAGGTACTTTGAACTGTTTTGCCGTAGTTTACTTCCCTAAAGCACAATAACAAAAATAATAATCAAAAGAACAAATTGATTCACGATGATGACACCTAAAGAAACAAATGAAAATTCGTGTAACGCCTGCAGGCCGATGTGCACCTTGCTCAGCTGATCTTCCAGCTCCGCTTTAATACTCCTGGTCTCTTGGATGCGGAGCGTCAGGGCTGAGCCGGTGGCCTCGTACTGCTTCCGGACGTCCGCCGCCGTCTGCACCAGCAGATTCTCCACCAGCGCCCGCAGAGACACCGAGTTGTTTCTCTCCTTCTCCGCTTTGTTGATGTTTACGTCGGAGAACGTCTCCCATTCCAGAGGAGTCACGGCGAGTCTGCAAAGATAAATGAATTCCTGACTTCCTGACCAGGACGACAGAATGTAGGGAATATAAATTCTTTATACATCTTTACCCTCCAATGCCACGCTGTCTCGCTCCATCCTGCCCCTCGATGCTCAAGGCGGAGCTGCTGAGCAGGGAGCAGAAATCGTCGATGCGTTCGGCTTGAAATTTATCCCGCAGGTCTTTCTCCAGGTGGTACTTAGCAGAGCGATTGAGTCTGGAATGGGACACAGTAAGCAATCCTTTTTCTCATTTTTAAGGCCTAGAAATGCTCGCTTCGTCTCACCTGATCTGCTCGATGATCTGCTCCAGAGTGCGCTGAAGGAGTGCCGTCACTCCCTCGATCACGTCCTTCTCCTTCAAGAGCTCCCTGTCCACATCGTCATGGACCAGGTCCGTCTCCACCCGTTTCTCCCTATTAGGAACGTTTGCATACTGTATCAGCATTCTCATCTACTGTAGCATATGTGACTTCAAACGTGATTTGAGAAAGGCGTGTCTCTCACCTCTCGTGAAGACAATCAACAGCGGCCTGAAGCGGCTCGGCGCAACTCCCCAGAGCTCGCTCTACTCGCTCCTTTATTGTCACGAGCAGCTCGATCTCCTGGACCATCTCGTGCAGTTTCTGCTCCAGCTCCTGCTTCCAGAACTTGACATCTTTGAGTCTCTTCTCTGAGAGTAACACACAGACACTAGACATTAGATATCAAGCTGAATCAGATTGTCCAGCAGATAGCTTTCATGGTTTCACAGATACCCAGGCTGTAGTTAGTATCCTGCTCCATGCGTCTCACAGACTTCTCCGTCTCCTCGATCAGTCTCTTACACTCTGCCGTGAGTCTCTCAGAGCGAGACCGCTCGGCCTCTGCACTCCTCAAGTACACTTGTTTCACATGTTTCCACTCGGAAGGCAGAAACTTAGGAGGTGCTTTTAAAACCTGTGACATTGTACTGGGAAAGAAATGAGAATGGGTAGAAAGTTCAGTAATAATATAATAATAATACAGGGGTGTTCAAGTCAAACAGGGACTTAAGCACAGTCATGAGAGTAAAAACTCCCTTTATTTCTCTATATAATCCCCTGCTACACTAATGCACTTATGCCAGTGTTTATCTTTAGTGCTCAGACACCATCAAGGTAGAAAGTTTTCTTCACACCTGAATAGCTGGAACTCCTTTAAATGGCTTAAAAATATGGAAATGTAGATTTTTTTTACGGATCAGGCATTACACCCAGAGCCACCTCAGACAGGATATTCATTCACAGATGTACTGCCTTCTTTAAAATGTTCGCACTGTTCAAAAGTTTTACTGCAGCTACGAGTCTTAAACCGTACTCCGCTTTAAAGTTTTCAGGAAATTTCATCGCAAGTCCCGGTTTCACTTGAACACCTGTTCTTCTTTTTAATACTAAATTCTCCATGTACAATTAAATAACCACAAAATCTTCATATTTTAATGATTTCTGTTCTTCTGACCATAACGTAAAAAGTCTGAGAAAACCAGTTTAAACCATGTATTTACCATGTTAACCACGGGTTGCCACAGTGACTGGGAATATCAGTCTGATTATGTGGCTATTTCATAACCATTATTGTAATCGTAATCTCTTTATGGTTTAAACAATTAACACGATACAATTAGTAGTTTTTATTTATTAGAGGTTCATTTTAATTTAAAGTGTGTTGCATTATTTAATATTACATTCTGACAAATGTCATATGTCAAATGTCAAATGTCATAGTGGGATTGATTATAGTGATCAGAATGAGGTCTTCAGTCTAAGAAAGTAGACAGTGACAATGTTATTAGTGTGATCGATAATTATTACAAAAAAAATATTTTTACAGTAATCCATTTATTTAAAGATCTCAGATGCAAGATTGAAATTATTATTATTATTATTATTATTATTATTATTAAAAAGGATTTCCTGATTTAAATGTAATGTAACAATGAAAGTTTTATTTATTATTTAGAATTATAATATTCAGTAAGTATTATTATACTTAGTTATATATTCAGAATAATATTTAGTATTATTAAGATGATATTTAATTCTGGATTTAGTTTTACATTACTTATATGCAGCCTTGATTATTTTTAAATGTAATAAATGTGGTTAATGTTTAAACCACATTACAGTCTAAAGTCAGGTTCATGCTTGTGTTTAATAATAAATTAAAGTTTTTAACTGTAAGTTACAACTGTAACTTGGATGAAAACATTTATATATATTAAATATCAATTTATTGTCTTAGCATGACAAACCACACAGAAATAACATTCTATATTACATAGTTTAGAAATAAACTTACCCAAACAGAAGATTAAAGTGTGTAAAAGTTGTTAAATTATATAAACGTGCAGCCGCTTATTCCGAACCCGGCTTTTAACTTTCCAGCCACCAAACAAACGGTTGCCGTAGCAGCATCACTGTCGGCTTCAGATGGGGCCGGATCAACAAACCGGTTGCTATGGAGACCAGTGTCGATCACAGGATAGAGCGGAGCTATGATAAACAAACCTCCATCTACAGTGTTTTTTTATTGTTGTTTTGAGCAATTTAAAAAGCAATATATTATCATAGAACTAGAAAATAAATTGTGCCATAAATAATAAAAATAACAATCATACATTTTTTTACAGTATACGCATTAGACATACCGTATTCTGCATTTATAAAGGTGAAGAAATGTGAGTTAGATATGACATTTTGTGTGGTATAAATTATAAATACAGACAGGCATCTACTCATCAGTGTACTCAGATAACCCTAGAACCCTAATATTATGCACAAACAAAACATCTGTATAATGTTTACACATCTGGGATGAGAAAACAAATGCTAATAAAGACAGAAATAAAAGCAATACAAGTCTCATTTGATAAGAGTACACACTACACATTTTGTGTCGAAGGAATCAGTGCAAAATTGTAGTTTTCTACATTAAACGCTTCTTTTGTAACAGATTTAACGATATAAATGTGATAAACATAATAACACTGATGCCTGTGATTACAGTAGATGAATAAAACGGAGTGGGGAAAAAATACCTATTATACTTACTATAAAGCTATAAGGAATAAAAGTACCACTCACAACATTTAAAATTAATTAATAAGGCTTATAGTTAAGGTATAGTTTATAATAATAATTAGAACAATAATATAAAAAAGTGGAAAGACAGAAAATAAATTCTGAGAAAACTTTAGGACCAATTTAAAAGAAAAAACATTTAAAAATTTTATGTACAAATAAAATTGCACTTGCTTAAGAGTTTTTTTTTTCTTTTGTGTGTGTGTGTGTGTGTGTGTGTGTGTGTGTGTGTGTGTGTGTGTGTGTGTGTGTGTGTGTGTGAGTGAAGCAGAAAGTGTATTCGACACTGATCGTCCCCCCAAAATGGCTCCTGGTTCATCTCGTCCTAACTGGTCAAGGCCTGGTCGAGTCTGTTCACATTCTCAAATAAGAAGCCTTCTTCAATTGCTGCTCGTGACTCGAGAACCTGAGAGACGAAAATGAGAAATGTGAGCTGGTACTGTTTATAATCAATCAAGTATTTAACGGCTATAAACATTAGGTTGCTCATGTTTCTCATTAGTGCTCATGTACTCACTTTAAAAGGTTCACTGATACCCACAATGCACTGCAGGTTGCTACTGTAGTAACATAGTACACATTCCCCACCTAGAACTGGGATCTCCTCCTTACTCACATAAACCTTTAAACAACAAACATTTGTTGTATTCTGTTAAGCGTTTTATACATTCATTATAAATTCACATTTTTAGCAAAATAATGATTGGATTTCCAGTGTTACCTGGATGAGTTGATTGTTAAAGGCTACCTGGTCATCTTTTACCCAGGTATAGGTGATGTAGTCAGAGATGCTTTGGAATCCAACCTGAGGATAAGAAGAGAGAGAGAGAGAGAGAGAGAGAGAGAGAGAGAAAGAGAAACTGAATAAGTAGTTTTTTTACAAAAAAAATATGAAAACTTAATTTAATAATTAAAAGTAATTTAAAAATTCACAAATTCAGATGCAGATTTTGAATAGAGGTGACATTGATCTGATACCCAGCATTATTTAAAAAGTTTGACTAAAAAAGAAAAAAGAAAAAAAAAAAAGGATCAAATGTTGATATCGGCAAATTCCTGTAGACTGAAATTGATTATTATTACATATATTTTTTTACATATAAAAGAGACTTCTTCTATTAATTGGATAATATTATTTATTGCCGTTATACTTAATACCATGTTATCATATTTACAATGTACTAAGCTTTTTAGTTAAATAAATAAATAAATAAATAAACACATTTTAAAGCTTAGTACTGATACTTAAGGTTTCAGGATCAGTATCTGTATCAGAAAAAACGGTGCTATGAACCAGATCTTTACACAATTTTGCAAAGATCTGGTCAAAAAAAAATTTCAATGTTTAATTCAATTCCCGGACCAGGGTCTCAGTAAGAGTGTCAAAACACATTACGCTACAGATTAAGTGTGCCAAAGAGAGTGTGTGAGAGAGTGAGTGAAAGAGAGAGACTTGTCCAAACATGAGTTGTCGAATGCAGATACAGATCCTGACCTTATAAAGGCCAATCCAGTCCCAGGCGCTGGTTGCAAACTGCTCGAGCAGGCTGTAAGTCACCACAGCGTCCAGGTCGGCGCTCCATTCACCTTCTGCACACACGTGCACCAGTGGCGTCTTGTACATCTTCCTCAGCTGGAGGGTTGAAAATAAATATTAAACACAATCATTTACTGTTTATTTTGCATTCACATAATCACACTACTAGCATTTTTAAATGGTCATTTTTTTATATGATTGGCAACTATCAAAATTACTTCTCAGTTTGTCTGTCACTTGCCTGAAACCATCCTTTGTTGCCCTTTTGGACAAAAATAAATATGTATTGCACACATGTAAAATCCCTTCTTTATTCATTTAAATAGACAAAAATAAAGTAATACCCTTTTAAAAAACTATAAAGAGAGCTAAATTTGGTTTAAGTCTGTGGTTCTATGAACATTTGTAGATGCAAACAAATCACAGAAGTAGCTCACGTGTATTGTACAAAAAATAGACACTGCGGTTTCAATGAATCAGTCCGGGAACACAATTGTCTTATAAAGCTGTCTTGGTGGTGAGTAATCAAATTTCACATTCCAATACAGTGGAAAACAGCTTTAAGACAAAATGGCGTCTGGGATTCCCCTCGCGATTTTTAGGCGCAGAGACAACACTGTTACATTTCACGAGTGACATTCATTTCCTTAGGCATGGTTAAGTTTTTTGGTCACATAATGGCAGTGTGGGGAAAGGGGACTGAGATTTAGTTAAGTGGATTGGTATGCTTTACATTGTATATTTGTGTCAAAAGCGTATGAGTCACTTTGTCAGACTTAAGAACAAAGCCGACTTACAAACATGCTCCCGGAACAGAACGTGTTTATAAGTCGGGGACTACCTGTACAAAGGTTTCATGTGCGTGTGGATGTAGAAAGCTTAACACAAATGTGAAATATTTATATTTTTTATAATAAAATAAGATCCAATTGAACAATAAAAAATGTCTTGGTACGTATGAGTTCAAAACATCCCAACCTCCATGTGTGCTTTTGGCACTGTTCCCCAAGGGTGCCAATACTTTAAACCTTTCTCGAGATTATTATATAGAAAAATACAGTGCAATAGGTAAACCAAGCTGAGCCCAAGCTGAGCATCACCTCCAGTCTGAAGATGCCCGTGACAGGTTTATGGTCACTGATGCTGTACTCCATGTGACTGGTGTAAGTCTCCTGAACTAGTTTGAGAGGAAATTCCTCTAGCAGCTCCTCCTCCTTCTGCTCTTCACCATCATCATCATCATCATCGTCATGCTCTTTATCTGCGTTCTTAGGTGGGGGTTTGGTGTTCATGCGCCACAGGATCCGATCGCACCATGCAGGCTTGCGCTTTTTCCCGCTGCTCATTCACACCACGAGTATCGAGAAGAGAAAAAAAAAAAAAAAGGATGAGCTTTTAAAGGACGGCCACTCATCTTACTGACTGCTTAACACAATATATATATATATATATATATATAATATATGTTTCTGCAGGTTTTGGTGAATATGTTATCCTTGGCCATACCTCAAGTGCAATTTCTGATTTACGTGTATAATTTACTGGTGCAATATTTATTTAACAATGCTCTTGGGCCATACCACTTTCAAGAGCATTTTCTGACTTACCCATACAGTATAACTTGTGCAATACCTTTTCTTTTTTCCCCCCTTACATGTCCAATATCTGTATATAGAATTATGTTTAGTGTGCAACTAGGGATTGACAGTTTTTTTGTTTAGTGTAGTTTATTTATTTATTTTTGTCTTATTTATTACTCCTTTCCTTTCCTCCTGGAAAATGGACTATAAGTATAAGCAATTTCCCTCTGGGATTAAAAAACTCTTTGAATCTTGAATCTTTTATATGTGTATAAATTATATTTTGTATATTATTGTTTCAATGACGACAAATATGTCAACTCTGCATAAACTTTCATGCACTTCCTTATATCTGTGATTGGATGGGATTGTGATTAAACTATAATTACAGCATTTTTAAACTGAAATTCCACTGCTTGGATAGAATTTCAATATCAGAGCCTCTATTACTCTGCACTTGGCATTATATTTACAGTGTACACAATTCACCTGTGGAAGACATTTACATTCAAAATGTCAGTATTTAAACAGTACTACCATATTATACTCTGGGATACTCTGAATGACACAACACCAAATCCTTAAGCACCGATGTCGTAAAGACCAGACTCTCTCTAGCTCATGGCTGTTTTTTTTATACCAGTCTTACCGTTAGTTATGCGGCCAATTGTGTTGTTAGTGAAAAGCACTTAATTGTAACAGGTTAAAGAAACACACACAGGCGACTAAGCGGACATGACTACTAAACTACTGAAATGAGAGATGATTATTCTGTGATTATCATTGAGAAAACAAGAAAAGAGGTGAAGTGGCACTAACACATCTGATATATAAAGCAATTTTCTGTATATATATATATATATATATATTATATATTTTTTTCTTTCTTTCTTTCTTTACAGTTATGATGCATATATTTCTCCTGTAATGTTATTTATTGATTTATTTTTAAGTTATATATGGAAATACTGAATGATTTTGTACATAATTATGCAGAGATGATAAACATATATAACAAAATTGGTAAAGCATATAATATGGTACCTAAGACTTTTGCACAGTACTATATATATATATATATATAGGATATACAATATAAAATTGTCAAAAAGAAAAAAAAAAAAAAACATTCCATTCTCTTCTTTACACTTCACCTCTTTCCTTTAGGTTACACCCACTTCTCAAATTCCTACTTTTAATATTTAATTTACTAACAATATTAACATAATCATCTTCTGTACACGTTAATCATGTGACCCACAATGAGAGGGTTAGCACAGTATGGTCACAGTAAGGTTACAGTAAGGGAGAGATCACATGAGAGAGATCACGCTTTGAAACGTACTGGATTATATACTAACGTAGCTATATTAGTAAGATGAGACGCTCTGACTGACTGGAACAGTGTATCAGTGTCTGTCCCACAGTCAGAAAAGAGTGTTACTGAAGGGGTTAGCCTAGGAGGTGGGGGGGGGGGGTATTAAAAACTCAACTCTTACATTAGGCCAAACCAAGCCTTCTGTAGCCTGTGAGAATCAGAAAAGAACATACATGACCACCTGTTATATCATATTGCCGTAAGATTCGACAGGGGGTTCTCAGACAACACCGACCTCGAGTCGTAATTATCAGAGTTCAAGTCGAATTTGTAGGTAGGCTGGAAATCAAGAGGACCTTCTTCGAACTGTTGCAGTCTGGGAATCTTCTTCTTCATCATAGTCAGCTGAAGAGACCAAAACATGAAAAAAAAAAAAACATTATGCAAGGCAAAATGTGTAATGTTATCGTTTCTTTAGCCTCAGGACGTACGTACCTGGTCTTTGGACCACAGCAGGTTGAAATTCTTGCTGGTGATGCAGTTGCGGATGAAGTGCATCCCGTGGTCTTCGATACGAAAGTTCAAGTCTCCAAGCCAGAAGAGGAGCCTAAAAACAAAACAAGTACTGATTTGCACACAGGTGCACGGTCAGTAGCATCTCTGCTTCATCACACCACTTTCTCCTTGATTATTTTCTAGTAACAGCAGTGTTTTAATCCTTACAACACTTTACACTTCAGCATCGGTCCCTGTTATATACATCATACACACCGCACGTTACTGTGCACTCACTTGTGGTCTAAAACAGATGGAGCGTTTTTGCCGTCAAAGGTCTGGGAGTTGAGTATGCGCTCGAATTCCTCCACCCTTTCGGAGGCGTAATGGATGTGGGCTGCTAGGTGACAGTTGAGGAAGCAGAGGGAATGACCGTAGAAGGAGAACCGGATGCTCACCCCTCCTTTATTACCCTGAGCAGGACAGAGACAGTGATCGTCACATTTATATATAAAAAAAACAAAGCATCATATGTTAAGTTTATGGGAAATCAATAAACAAGTTTATTTTATCTCCAACAATCTGATTTTCCACTTTAATAACAGCTGAAGCTGTTCGTGCATTATTTTCTTTCGCTCAGTGAAATCAGTGATGAGCTTGAGTTAGAAGTGATGGTTCTACCCAACTAATTTAACAACTCGTACATTATAGGATCACATGTCATAAAGCATCATGGAATTAATAATAAAAAAGAAAAGAAAAAGAAAAGAAAAACCATATACATGTACATACATAGTGTATATCAAATACAGGATTCTGAATTGAAATAGGGCCTTTTCAAACTCTTCCATTTGTCCATCCATCCATCTAGAAACCTCTGTAGTCCAACTAGGGCTCGTGGATCACAATAGTATTTATTCCCATTTGTACGACTGTGGTAGGACCTCTGGTCAACATTCACACACTATGGGCGATTTGGTAACACCAACTAGCCTAATCTCCATGTTTTTGGCCTGTGGGAGGTAGTGTTAATTTTGTCACCGAAAATAATGACGAACATTTTTTCCTGTGACTAAGACCCCGGGTCACAGCGTGCGGCATATCAGGAGTAGTTTGCGGGACGTTACAAGCTCAGTCATGAGTCTACTCTTCGTCATCGCAGCAGTATTAGAAATCCTTTTAAGAGAATTTTAAGACATATATACTACTTCCCTCACACACACACACACACACACACACACACACACACACAAACTGTTTGCATGAAGAGTTTGTGTGCGCATCTCATAGGTGGATTACCTTGGATTACGAGCATAATTTGTTCCAGGAGCGTAAACCAAATTTAATTTTCCCATAAGAAATAATGGAAACTCAAATTATTCGTTCCACAGCCCAAAAGAATAAATACATAAAATAATTAACACAAAATATAAAGCAAAAATAAAAAAACATTTACCTGCATTTTACCTTCTTAAAAGAGTAAAAAGAAATCCCGACAGATGAGTGTTTCCGTTCAAGTGTTTTACGCTGTCTGTGTGTGTGTGTGTGTGTGTGTGTGTGTGTGTGTGTGTGTGTGTGTGTGTGTCCGTGTCCCAGGGACATGAATCACGGGACTGAGACCAATACTAAAAGACTTGAAAATAGCTGACAAAATTAACAATAGTGGGAGGACACACCAAAAACGAGGAAGACATGCACACGGACCCGAAGCGGGAATCAAACCCGGACTCTGGAGGTGCGAGACGACAGTGCTAACCGCTAAGACACCGTCCCATCCTTACGAAAAAGAAACACCCTGTGATACACTGAGTGAAATACTGTACGATACACACACGTACCCAGTATCCGTAGATCCCAGTGCGAGTGTATGTGGTCCGGATGTCTCTGATGAAGGGGACATGCTCTAATTTAGCAAAAAACAGCAGCAGCAGACCCTGCATCCTCACAGAGGACACCTGAAGAAAGGAAAGAAAGAAAGAAAACAAGAAAGAAAGAAAGAAAGCGAGGGAGAGAAAGAGAGAGAGAGATTATGCATCATGCTTTCAGCCATAAGACATTACAACTGACAAGAAATCAGGTCCAGATTAATGATTGTAATAATTCCATCTTGTGTGTTGAGTTTTTCATCCACTCCAAATGTTGCTGTACTTTTCCTCCTTCCACGAATACTAACTAAACACTTTCCTCTTGGTACACGAGCTCTCCCAGAGGGGATTAGTGTTGCTCATGTTCAATCGCGGAAGTTGAAGTCTGAAACCAAGCAGTGGCAAAGAACCTGGTACTGCTAAGAAGCACCAAGCAATAACGATGGAGACAAAAGTGTGAATAATTGAGAGAATGGAACGAGGTGAAAAGATGGCAGACATTGCTTGTTCTTTTAACATAGATCATCCAACCATCAGCACTATTCTAAAGAACACTGTAATGTAATATTCCGTGTATAGCCAAGTGTGTTACTTTTCTCGTACCCAGACAAGGTTTGTTTGACTTATGAACAAATTCGACTTACAAACAGGCTCTCGGAATGGAACTTATCAGTGTGTTGGGGACTTAAAAAAAAAGTATTTAAGAGTATTTAAATGAAATAAAGCTGATAACTTCATATAACCTCACTATGAATTGAATTTATTTGTTATACTACTCAGGCCTAAGAAGTAAAAGAAATCGTACTTTAACGTAGCCCAGAGGAGTCAAGGTGTTCATGAACAAGCTACTCCAGGAATCTCCAAAAGCCAGATCTGAGACGAACTTCAGAGGCGCTGCTCTCACTTCCTGTAAACTGGGAACAAAAAGCAGAACAGCAACAAAGACTTACAAAAATACCTTTTGTGTACAAGGTATAAAAAAGGCAAAAAACATTGAGCATCGATCTAATCTTCTGACTTTGCTGTCTTTGAATAAAATTGGTGCCGTGACCCGTACACCACGTATCTGCTGAATAACAGCACTACAAATGACCCAAGATAAAGAGATGCTTCTGGTCTAGAGGTTTCAGCTTTGTAGCCAAAATTAGCTGTGTAAGCTTTTAAGAGGAAAATTGTCCACATTAACTTTAAATCATATTTTAAAATAAATCAAGCTTCAGTATGAAAAGGTCAGCAGCACTAACCCGATCACGTAGAGGTCTGCTTGATTCTGGGAACTGAGCTGCAATAAGGACCGGACGTCATCAGGAGGTTCTGCTGTCGCCACATTCCACGTGACCATAAAGAGCCTGGAGGGGGAAAAAAAACAAAAATTATAAAGAAATGCATTAGAAGAAAGTGGAAGAAAAGTATTCAATTAAGTAAATTAACCCTGTGTCAAATCTTAATGCTTGGATTTATAACCCAGAGTAATTACACCACTTTTCCACATGGTTATGTAAAAGTCTTACACAACCTGCTGACCTGAACTAATCAGGACATAAAATGAAATGACGCCTTTTTATTCAAGTTCACTAATATTAGCAGCACGACAGAAATAAAAGTCTTGGCTTTTTTCCAAACCAAGTTTAATTTGCATTAAAAGCAGCATGCAAAACAGAAACAAATGATTTTACAGTCAGAGAAAAAGGAAATCGTTTTGAGCCTCATTTCTGAACGAAAAACTCTTTTTAAGGTACATGTACAATTGATATTGTTGCATGTTCGAATTCTCTCTCTTCCGTGCTCACTCTGTGCTCAACAGGGTTGCCAGATCACACTAACAAAATCCCGCCTAGACAAAACACACCCACTATTTAAAAAATTATAAAAAATAATGCAGGCTAAATGATTACATCAGTACTAAAACTCATGCTGTAACTCATTATTTATGTCCATACCTTTTTTTAATAAAACTGTAGTAATTTTTTAACCCTCCCAAGATGGTAAAAAAGTAGACTTATCCACTACTACTACTACTACTACTAATAATAATAATAATAATAATAATAAGTTATTATTATCAGAAAAAGTAAATTATATTTTCATTTTATAAAAATTCGAAAAATTATCTGATCCCTGACTAAAAAACAGTGATACGAGTTTTGTGATCCTTTGCACTCCTAGTAATAACACATGACAGAAACAGACATCGTATTACACTGTTAGTTTTTAACTTTTGCAATATTATACTTGATGTTAGAAAGCATTAGTTTATCCTTTATACAGTATGTTATTATGCTAACATTGAGTAATTATATTATTGTATTTATTTATATACTCATTTGTTTAGTTAGTTATTGAGCTATTCAGTTATTTTTGCACCTTCGTTCCACTTTTACTTTTGACTAATCAATTGATTATGTTGTGCTTTTGCTTATGCATCAATGTCACTATACCAAAACCTCAATAAAAATCTATTCGACTCGCAACACATTTTATACACTTAGAATTTCTCTTTTTTGAAAGTTTTTTTTAAGTTAAGGTCTCAGAGTTGCCCCAAAGTGAGTGTGATAATACTTCAGCTGAAATACCCCTCAGATACAGTAGTACATCAAAATACATTATACCTCAAACTCCATTTATTTATATTATAATATTTATATTATTTATTTTACTACTGCTGAGCCACACCCCCCACCACACAACGACAGAGCTTCTTATATGAGGTCACAATAGAAGGGAAAAGGCTTGTTTAAACCCAAGCCAATATAAAAATGCAATTAGTGACTTTTTTTGTATGTGTACATTTTTTGGTAAATGTAAATTTTACATAATAGATGGCCTTTAATGTACAGATGTACAAAATTGCTCTACCTGTATTTGCCAAGGGAAGTGTTTATGCAGTAACAAAACTCAGGGATCTAATAAATTAATTTTATCTGCTGAAAAATTAGAGGATATACACACTTTGTTTTACAGTTTTCATTTTACCAGTGAAATGTGACATTAGCTTGCTTGTTTCTAATGTAACACACTCGAGTGTAAATCTCGAGTGTACCTTAACTCTAGCTGTGCTTGCATTTCTACTCTGGACATGCAAATAAAAGGCAAATCCTTTTCTCTTCCTATGCTGTGGACTGCAAAGCTAAAGCAGAGACGATTCACAGGTTGAAACTAAAGACTTGCACGTGCAAGTGATAATGTCCTGTTACACAACAGGACACTATCACTTACCATATTAATAATATAATTACTGCAATACTATTTCCCAATAAAATATGTCATACAAGATTACATATAATAATACAGTATTACATAAATATACTAGATTACTGTGCAATACTTACATGTGGTCTTGAGTCATATTATGATGGTACTTACTGTCTTAGTTTTTTTTTTTTTTAAGATTATTATTATTATTATTATTATTATTATTATTATTTATTACCTTAATTCTTTATTACCTTTTCTTAGTTAACAACTGTGAGCACCTGTAACCGAGCATAAGCAATTTCCCTCTGGGATTAACAAAGTTATTTGAATCTTGAATGCACCAAGTACAAATGTAACTTTTTCAACCATTAATGTTGACGAAACTAAAACAGTCAAATCCAGAAGGTCTTACTTTATTGTAAAGAAATCACAGTACAGTAGCACCCAGGACCTTGTTTATTTTTTCAGAACAAAATCAATAAAACTAATTGATAAATATTATTAACCACATGATTTTAATTAATAAAATTCATGATGATGTTGATATCAAAAACAAAAATTCTGACATTGTGACAAGACTAATCTAGACTCATTTTAACAACTGGAACTTGTCTAATGGACAGTCCAGAAAACTATAAATTGATAAAAAATTTGCAGCTTGTTCATTAATAACTATAAATTGTAATTGCAGTAAAGTCCTGGGCATTATGTAAGAAAGTTACATTGTAGTATAATATGAAAAAATAATAAAGTTTATTGTTGGTTGTAACAGAAACTTTTCCCCAAACAGAACATTTTCTACAACAGAAAGTTCCCAGGTGTTTTCTTTCTCACTAAAATAGCCTTGTATTAAACAGTACAGATACTATACTATATTGTACTATACTGTTATATAACTACTATATAAGACCTATTAATGTTTTTTAACCAAAAAGTGCGCAGACAATACATATGCATTGTTTACAATCCGAAAAAAAAGAAAAATTAGACTATGTTGACAAGAAAAGATTAATGCAATCATCATCATTCGCTCACGTAACCCCCAGCATTAAAGACGACATGTGACTTGTGAATCAATTCAGCGCACTTTGCCCATGTTACACAACATCTAAACAAGAGACTTAATCTCCTTGTTCTGCCTGAGAAGCAAAATCCCAGTAGTCTAATCCTCTCCAGCTTTCCTTTAGGCCGCAATGAAAGAGTTTAGTGTTCATGCTGATCAAGTCAGAGATGGAGGATTACTGCGGAACACCTTCATGAGAAACAACGGCACTCGGACATGTGACACGTCGATGTTCAATGTACACTGACAGCGTTCTAATAGGTGTTCACTTCTAGTCTGACTGAAGCAAGTTTAACGAAGTCATATTTTTATGGAATTTTTTATTTTTTACTACAAGACACTTCGAGACATGCTGTCACAGGAAATAAATCAACATAAGACCTAGTTCAAAGCTACATTACTGTTCGCACCTTCACGTTTATTTTTACTTAAATGACATCTAAAATGTTTTATTCCTCTTATTCTACTGCAGTTCATCAGTGGTTTAGAGTCTTTTTTATATATAGAGTTGCTTTATATCTGTTTAAGACAACACTCCAGCACAGTCTGGTCTCAATAACAAACATTCATACAAACAACTGACATCTATTAATAATGGAATAAATTAATTTTATACATTTAATAATAATTTATTTTAGTGATAAATTTTTTTATGACTAATTTTTTTTTTCATCTTAACATTTACCTTATTTTATTTTTAAGGCCATTACTGTGCCTTTATTTTATGTTGACACAGCTTTTTACATATGTAAATATTTTCAGGATATTATAATTTTAGTGTTGTTGCAATAATTATAATAATAACAATAATAATAATAATAATAATAAGGATATTATTATAATTGCTGATATTATATAAAAAATAATATATTTTTAAAATAAAATAAAAATCATTTTATAAAGGAATAAAATCACCACACTGTAAAAGACACTTAAAGAAACATGATTTCACAATGTAAATAAATAAATTAATAAATAAATAGGCAAAACAGTTAAATGAACCTGAAAGTGTCAATGTTGTGCCTCTTCTGCTTCAGACTGAGAGAGTTCAGCGCATCTAAAGTTTTCTGCTCCATTTGATCACCTGAAACACAAAAAAGGGGAAATTTTATATATATAACACTCTAAGTTCTAACTTCTCCTCTGTGAAGGAGGGCATGTTATATGTTATTTAATCGTTTTGAAATCTCCAGTATTGTTCTAGAATGTAGAAAATAAAATCAATTAAAAGGTGTGTCCAGACTTTTGACTACTCTTGTTTACACAGAGTATGTGTATCTCCATCCATTCATCTAGAAACCCCTGTAGTCCTACTAGGGATCGTGGAGGCCGATGGTGATTACCACTGTATTTATTCTCATTTTTACGACTGTGGTAGGAACTCTGGTCAACATTCTCTCTCTCTCACACACACTGCAGATAATTTGATACAGTCAATTATCCTAAACTGCATGTCTTTGGACTGTAAGACTGTTAGACTGACAGGTACGACAGTGAAAGTTCTCCGAAGAACAGTGGGTGGCTCTGCAGCTTAGTACTAAAGTATTAATGCATTAGTATTAGTACTTTACTTAATAGCACATTTCCTTAAATTCCAATTTACCTGAGACAAAAGAGGCCATAAAGTATGACACACCAAATACTGACTTTATATATATATATATATATATATATATATATATATATATATAAGCTCTATAATATTTATTTGCATGACTTCTGCACAGTAATGCAAACTCCCCCCACACACACACACACACTTCCTTAAGACATCTCTTAAACAGAAGCAACACCCATAACATTGCATCAGTACTATACACAGTACATTATAACTCCAAAACATTTATATTATCTTGTTATGTAATCCAAATAAATATATTCAGCTGGAGGATCCTGAACTGAAACCAGGATGCACTTACTGAACCATAACAGTTAACTGTTAGCATGTCACCCAAACACCTAGCAACACATTTAACAATAAAAACTGACACGTGCCAGATTTTAACACATAAATATTCCTCATAAAGTAAACACTTACTCTGTGTATAGTTCCTGTACAGCCTGCAGAACTTCACTCCTCTAGTTCAGGACTGGAGTAACAACACACCTCCCACTTCCTCACTGTTTACACCCGGACTCTGCCGGCTCACGACTACATCACACCGGCTCCCTTCACTTATGCACTCTCTAGTGACGAAAACGTACAGTCTTCTGCAACCTATCTAGTGCACTGCGTTGCGTTCAGGATTCAGCCTTGTGTTACGCTCATACAAGAAGTAGGGGACGCGTTTAATCAAAATGGCGACCCAATTTCAAAATAAGAGTCCCAAACATTGAAATAAATGAGTAAAAAGTATAAAGTATATATACTCAAGTATAAATGAGTATAAATGAGTATAAAGTAAACAAGGTTAGCACCTCCGGGGTCGAAGGTTCGATTTCCACATCCAATCCTGTGTGCGTGAATGTTCTTCCCCATGCTCGGTGGGTTTCCTCAGTGTACTCTGGTTTCCTCCCACAGTTCAAACACATGTGTGTGATGGATTGTTAACCTCTCCAGGGTGTACGCCACATCGTGCCCAAAAGCCCCACGTGACCCTGTATACCAGGGGTACTGAATTGAAATTTAGACGCTCCAGTCAATAACGCTTTCTTTGAACAGAAGTCCGGATTTCATGTTTGTGTTAGGATCCAAATCTATCTATATGAAGTCATTTAATGTCAATAAAAATTAAAAGTTTAAAATATTAACAGCATTTTAGTAATATTTATTGTAAATTTTCAGTAACATTAAACATGTAGACAGCTTGAATTTGGATGGCGGTGTATATTTCCTTGTAATCTGTCCACCTCGAGGAAAAAGCACTATATTCCAGGGTTATTCATTTTTTTCATCTATCAGGAAGAGCATTAGGGTCCAGATAGATATTTTGTTCTTATATTGATATTCTGTTCTTATTTTTAAAGTATATTTTACTTTGTAAGTACATTTTACTAGTTAATCTTATTTTCTAATGTATTTCTTTTATCACAGTATATTTTACTTTGTACAGCATATTTTACTAGTTAATTTTATTTTTAACATATTTCTTTTATTCATATTTATTTTCTTATGTATAAGCTTTTATTATTTTTTAAGGTCACTGGCAGTCGTGCAAGCATTTCACTGCATATCGTACTGTGTATGACTGTGTATGTGACAAATAAAATTTTAATTTATAGGAAAATAATTTACTAACCAACCTGTAGACCTAAATATTTTCTTCTATTTCTTTTCTTACAATTCTTTTTACTTCATTTTACGGTTTGTACTATTATGCAGTGTTAACTTTTTTTTACCCAGGCTTCAGAATTGTTGTGATGCTGAACACCACCTTAACACCTTAATAGTTAATGGCTTGTATGAAAGTAACCACTGAAGATGTTTTATCAGTGGTACTGTATTATGCAGATGTGTGAATAATTTGTCCAGCAGGGTAAATAATAATTAAAAGATGCATAAAAAGAAATGAAAGTTGTGCTAAAAAGAAAAGGGGAAAGTTGTGTTTTTAAATAAACAAAAAAGAGAGAAAAGGGAGACAAGGAAAAAGAGTTTACTTTAAAAAGAAACACTTTAGTCCAGTGGAAGAGATTAAGTTTAGTAAAAGAGGAGGAGACAAGGGAACATATAGTCCCCTTACCTTGGTTTCAGTTGCTGTGCCTTCTCCAAGTTAATGAACACTCCCTAAAAGTGTGCACAATCAATCACTCCTGCAGCCCAAACTCACACAATGTCCCTTCTGAGTTCTCGCACAGAGGCCCCCTTACATACATCACAACATATCGTTAAGCGCGGCCCTCATAACAGTAAGTTGATTTGACAGGCAGAATGGAATGCCAGGGTACTGCTACAAAGGGTTACGCATTACTCTAATTATTTACTGCCTAAAGAAAGATTCCTTTAATAAGATTGCCGTGCCTTTTTGGAATATTCGGATGAATATAACATGAAATTATAGTAATCATTTTCAAGTATAATAAGCAAAGATTTATGCTTTATTTTATGTTCTGTAAAAACCAAACACATGAAAAAATTATGTTGAGTGATCAGAATCTAGCCAGGCTAGACTGATCTTTCACAAGTACTGTATATCCATAATACTTGCATTTTAAGCAATTTAATCAGGCTGAAAAGCAAAATAAACCCTGTCACAGAGCAAAACAATTCATTGTGATCATGCACATGAGCGGTGAACAATGTGTGGCCACAGTGGCAATTATTTCATGCATTTCTTGCACATGTGGTGCAGACCTTGGGTCAAAATCATAACCAGGTCTCAGCTAAATTCTCAGCCCAAATAGTCAAAAAAAAAAAGCTTAGAAACTACCACAAAAAAAAAAAATCAGACTGTAAGTGTTTTCTTAATACTGTACTTCCATGGGAAAGGCATTATCTGCTTGTTTCGCATCATGCTCTGTGGACATCATTCCACCCCATAATTCCTATTTCCTTCATAAGTCATAACCTAAATTTTTAAATATCAATTCAATTTAAATTAATTTCTATAATAAAATTGTATTTTATTTTTGTATTTTGTATTTTATAAATTGTATTTTAATTGTTTAGTTTTAACAAAAACATGTCTGTAGACAAACAACACATCCATCCTGCTCATACTGTACATACTGTAGCTCGTCTACTACCTTCCTAATATGGTCACTATTTCCTGTTCGTGCCTTTCTTATAAGGAATTGGTATAAACTATTTCTTTAAATTCACATCTGCAGTGCATCTGCATTACTGAACAGTGTACTTCCTATCCAGGGTTTATTTCCTAGTTTCCGCTTATCAAGTTTCTCTGTTCTGGTTTTATGATTTCTCTTTTTCACAGCGGTATTGGTGTCTTTTTTAAATCTCTCTATGAACATTAAAGGTGCAGTAGGAACTTGTTTCCAGGTTCATACTTGTACAAATAGTTTAATCACTACAGTGAAAAAAAAAAGTTTAACCAACACTGGAATTCATTATGAGCCATAATTCGTGTGGTTTAAGTATACAATTTGATGTTAAAGTCAAAACGGGACTTGTGTATCAAGATGTAAAACTGATGTGATGTGAGTACGATGATGAGACTCTTAGCTGCAGTTAAACATTTGAACAGAGCCAATGACAGTCGAAGGGACTGATCCTTGAAAATCAGCAGATAACTTATCTGCAACATCCCAGTACAGTCCTGACCGCACTCCAAGCCATTTTCACATGTTTGAGCCATTTGAGGAGTTCCTGGGAGGCCAGGGTTTCTGACGTAAAGTAGGCAGTCAGATCCTGGCTCTGGCGTACTGAGAAAACTTTCTACTTGATGAAATCCAAACACTAGAGAACTGCTGTGCATTAGTTGCTACTAAGTTTTAAGTTCATAAAGTCAAATAGCACCCTGTGTGATCGACACCACGGGGGCATTTCACCGCACATCCTGTGTGTTATTTGAGTGGGTTCCGACCTTGCAGACATCACACACTATACAGGGCTAATGTCAGTTTGGGCCCTAAATATTTGTTGAGTGCCTTAGTGTGTGTGTGAGGGTTAGTGTGTGTGAGAGTGTGTGTGAGAGAGAGAGAGAGAGAGAGAGGTGTGTGTGTGTGTTTGTGCGACGAGAGAGAGGTTTGTGTGTATGTGTGTGCGTGTGTGTGTTAACATTTGTGATCTGTACGTGTGTACAATAGGCCGCAGATGCTGAAAAGTAAGCATTACATAATGATGTTACTCAATGTGATGTCACTGAACGTGTCACTGAATATAATGTCACTCAATATGATGCCACACAGAAAGTTATTAATAATTTTCAGTGTAAGTTTAAGACATTATTACGGCTGGCCCGTTTAAGATATTAAAAATCCCTTTGCAATTTTGCATCCTCAATGTCTTTAGATCACATCGGCCTGGTTTGGTGGCGATCGTATAAATTCCCTAGGAGGAGTATATCAAAATCCATCAGGTGCGTTTTTGCGAACGACCCAAAATAACGAACCCGAGGACATGCGAAAGTTGGTCGGCTCAATGAGCTCTAAATGTGTACCGAGTTTCGTGTGCATACGTGAAAGTGTGTATGAGCTAAGCAGAAAAATCTTGTGTGAGGGCCCCTGAGGGTCCCGGGCCACCCGACTCTCAGGTCTCCTAATGGCGGCAGATTCCAACCTGTCTGCCAAATTTCATGAGTTTTTGAGTATGTTAAGTCATGAGCATGTTCCACCAAAAAGGTGGAAAAAAATAATCCTTAGGAAAACAAGAGGGTCCTGCACACCCTATAGTGCTTAGGCCCTAATAACGTGTGAGTTATAGAAGGAGACAGACAATACACAGACAGACAGACAGCACAATAGCATTTCAAGTTTTTCAAAAGGCAAATCATTTGTATGAATATCAATCCAACCAGACACAGAATGTAGGAAGTATTACCATATAAGGAATAAGGAAGCGCAATGAGAGGGTTGTTTTATTTACATAGCGACATTATGTACATAGAGACATTTAAGGGGATGTTCAGACAGTATCAGAAAACCACACACTTGTGTATCCAAGGAATATATACAGAAATAAAGGAAGCTTTTACTCTCATAAATGCAATGGTACTGTAGGTTTTTTCACCTGCCATGCAGCAGGCCTGGGTTCGATTCCCACCCAATGCCCAAACTCCAGCCACGTGATGCAGTGCCGGTCCCAACGTTGGATAAAATGGGAGGGTTGCATCAGGAATAAATGGTTCATTCCTGCTTAAAACGTGCCAAAGTTGTGTGCGAAGAGGAGCTTTTATGTGTATTTGTAGAAATGGAGGTGGTGGTGGGGGGGGTCAAAATCTTATTCGACTCTATGTACTCAGCTGCGAGAGACCGTGCCAAATTTGTTCAAATCTAACCCAATGCACCTTAAATACACACACTTTGTGTATGCTGTCCTGTCTTTCCTGCATGCTACTATTAATTTCTGAACTTACTGTAGCGTCACTTTACTGCGGTAAATCAGGCACTAATTTTTATTCATTTTTATTTTTCATTTTATTTTTGATATGTATTATAAGACTACTAATGTTTCAATGTTTGCGTGGTTAATTTCCCAGGATCAACACTTTCTATACAAGATCCTTTATCATTTTTGTCACAATACATGATATTTCTCTACATAGAGACATTTCTTTTCTTTACTTTCCATAGACACACATCGATCGTACCTTCTATCACTATATCACGTCTTTATCTTCGTGATGATGGTAGCACTGAGGCAGATCAAAAATCCCCCTAAACTTCCCGACTTCATGACTCACTGGCCTGTAGGCAGATTCGGATCGACAGACAGCGATCCGAGACAGCGCCGCATTCCAAGCATGTGCATCATGATTAACCTGTAATCCTGAAAACAAGCGTGGACGTTTATGTACGTTTGCGTGTGTTTTTTTGTCCTGTTTTTAGTACTGTACATACCTTCTAAATTTATAGCTGTGACCATGTATACAAGTAGTATTTCTGTCACTACATACATACATCATAACACTTTGTATGTGTGTGTGTGTGTGTGTGTGTGTGTGTGTGTGTGTGTGTGTGTTTGTGCACGCATCTATCAGGACGTGTCCATACGTGCATTACAGTAGAATTCCATAGTAGCATTAAGAACACAAACAACACAATGCTGATTAGTGTTTCTTTTTACATAAGTGTATTTTACAGTGCATAAAGTATCTCTTAGAAATTGGTTTAAATATCAAATATTATGCAACAGGGGGGTTAAATGACAGAATTTAATAACATACAGTATATTACATACAGTATATACTGTATAAGAAGCATATTAATATTATTATATACAGTACGTATACCAGGGATACTACTTTGTGTCACGGTTTAATACAATAAAATGACATAAAACAAAATAAAAAACTGATAAACCTAGTAAACCCTAGATTCTAACTTACCAGGATCTTTCAATTCAGTTCTAATAACAAGTGGAAACTGTTACAATTCGGTAAAACAGTGTTAATTTCCAACATTTTAAAATAGTTATTATTTTTTTTCCCATCCCCGAGAGACATAAATGGTTTTTACGATAGTACATTAGTTATCTGTTTCTTAACCCCACAGAGCTGATCTCTGTAACTGTATGATACAGAAACCTCTTTGCCATATGATAGATAGATTTGGTTTTTGGAGTGGCCTAGTCAAGCTTAGACTTAAATCCAATTGAGATGCTGTGGCTGTGGGATTGAGGTTAAACCCTCCAATGTGACTAAATTAAACCAATTCTACACAGAGTAATGGACCAAAACACTTTATTGCAGTCGTTGCCGAGGGTGGCACAACCACTTCTTAGGTTTAGGGGGCAATTACTTTTTCAAATAGGGCCAGGTAGGTTTGGACAGCTTTTTCCATTTATAAATTACCTTATCATTATTTAAAAACTGCATTTTGTATTTACTCGGGCTATCTTTATTTAAAATATAAAACTTTTATGATGATCTCAATTATTCAAGTGTGAAAAATCTAAATAAATAAATAAATAAATAAAAAGAAAGGGGGCAAATACTGTTCTCCTGAATCTTTAAACTGGATTAAGTATATCGTTCTATTGACACCGAACATTTTAGACTTAAAATATACAGGATTTAACAAAATCCGATCCATTCGATCTCGACTTTAGTCTTACAATAATTATAGATTAACTCTAATCCTGTTGCTGCATTCGTTCTTCGTCAGCAAATTACATTTTAAAGTTGGTTTTTGTAAATACATTCTGAAAAACGGGATCCTTGAATTGACCACTGTTGTTCCAATAGTTAAATGTATTAAATTAATTAAATGAATGAATGAATACCCTCATGAAAAAAGAGAGGATGTACATTATACAATACTGGACAGGATATACATCATTACTATATTTATGTACTATAGTAATCTATAATTACTCATGACTCAAATTATGACATACTATTAAAAACTTTAATTACTGACTGATCTACTCATTACTCATTTTCTAGCTAAATACTGTGACAGCTATACAACTATATATATATATATATATATATATATATATATATATATATATATATATATATATTACCGTTTCAAACCTTGTGCAATATTCTTTCTGTCTTGTCTTGTCTTGGCTAAAAGGCTTATTGTTTGTGCATCAATATGGGTCGTTTTAAAACTGTGCTTATGACAAAGAAAATCAAACACAAAGAAACTGTCTCTAAATGATTTTCTTATAATAGTTTTTTGCGTCAAAACAATCTTAACAAGAACATCATAGTGAGACACGAGTTACAGGAAATAAATCCCAAATCATAGGTAAAGGCTCTAATTGAAAATTTGGTACTGTTTAATACAAAAATATATCCAGCCTGATGCTGCTTCCCTTTAACCCCGAGCAGTCAAGTGATTCCAGACCTGGCCACATGTTGAGAAAATGTTGAGATGCATTTTTTTTTCTCCACTGTTTACTTTGCAAATCCGCAAAAAGTCCAGGAGCGTATTCCAACTCTCCATCTCTGGGTGTTTTGTTGAATAACGCAGGAGTCAGCATGAGCTAAGAAACTGTCCACTTTACAAAATTCAACTTTAAAATGTTGTAACCTCTGCCTGAGGTCATTCCATGCCCATGTTTTTTTTTTTTTCTTACTTTGTTTCAATTGGAAGAGAGGAAGTGGTCATGGTACTTTTTAATGAATCACATCTTGGGGGATAATGGTGACAGTGATGCACCCTTTATCAAAACCATACCGTATACAGTTTCAATCCAGTCATTTTGCATAAAGTTTATGAACAAGTTGACAATATTTTTCATTCATTTATTCATCTAAATGCAGATCATTCAATAACTGCTTTCCAAGGAATTTTAATTTTGTGATTGAGGAATGTAAATCTAACAGTTGTAATAGTAGTAGTATTTTAAATGCAATCACCCCTGACCTACTAATCCCCGGATTAGGAATTCAACAGCAATGTTTACTCAAAGCAGCATGGTGATGCCTCACAGTCATGAGGTGTAGCTCTGTCTGGAAACATTACTAACAGATGTGAAGACGGCATCAGGATCATGAACAGTCTCTAGGGAACCGTCTAAATTAAGCCGAAGGGAATTCACAGAAGATCAGAAATTTGGTCTGGTTTATTTCAGCTTCAGTAATCCAAGAATGTGTCGTGTGTCGTTACGGGAAAAATAATCTAATTCAGAAAAAACTGATCAAGCAGTTTGACATTATTAAATGTAACCATAAACTGGTTAAACATGTTTTAAGACGTAGAAGAGGAATAAAAACACCTTAGCATGAGCAGTTTCAAGAAAACTGTTACCAGCAGGAATGCACATACCGAGGTGTTTTTTTATTCATCTTCTACCTCTTAAAACATGTTTAACCAGTTTATGGTTAAATTTAATGATGTCAAACTCCAAGATGAGATACTTCCTGTTATTAATTAGCAGGAAAACCATCTGTCCTGTGGTTCAAAGTTTAAAGCTTCTGTTTTAGTTTGGACTGTTACAAAGTGTTGACACTGGAGACTCCTTACATAAAAAGTTAAAATACTGTACATGTCTTTAAAAGCCTCCTGAATGCTGCAAAAGAAAAGTATCAACTATGATGTTCACTTACTACTAGTTAATTAACTGTTTCGTTATATCTTCTTTACAGAAAGATATCATATCAATGCTTATACACTGTATGTATTTTTAATACATCTTATGAGTCATTAATGTTCCTGTGTGTGCTGCTACTCAACTGAAACCCTAAGGCATTGCAGGTGCACCACTGTCAGAGCTGACTTTGTAGAAAATTAAGTAACGCCTTATGACTAATGAGATATAAATAAATAACATAACATAACATAACTTTCTTTTCTTAATACATATATAATGTACTAAACCTATGAACTCATTTTTAGGGAATATGAAATGTTGAGTGATGTAATTGTATCTTACTCTTCTTAAACATTTTTTAATAAACCACAGCATTGCTGCCGCCTGCACTTTTCACACTAGAGGGAAGTTTTGCATGAATCATGAGATGTTAGTGCCAGAGAGGTGGGAGAGCGCCCAGGTCAGTATAAAAGGCCTGTGTGTAAGTTGCAGTCACTCACACAGCGGCACACGGCGCAGAAAACATGGAGATTATAGCTGTAGCTATACTATTAGTGACTGTAGGACAGTCGTTCACGAAACCACTTCCAGCTGATGGGACAGAGAGATGGCTGTTAGGAGAGGTGAGGAAAAAACTTATTCACAATTTTTTTTTATTATCTAGTAAAAGGCAGAAATATGATTTTTTACTTTTTTTTGCAAAGATTTGACTCTTAGTGATGGAAAGACACCTTGTTTCATTATACCGTTTAAATCCCTTTTCAAATTTAATTTCTATACTTTCTTTAATTTCATTTGCAGCTGTATCTTAATTCTTTTTTTCTCTTTAACATGACATCTTCAAAGCAATTAATACAATTCATTCATTATTTAATATTTAATTATTTTCACTAATTCACATTAATAATATACAAATTATAAAATTAATTCAAAAATAAAAATGTAAATTATATAATCATATATTAACACAATTAATATAATGGTATCATGAATATCATTCATATTATAAACTAGGTATGTACGTACATGTAAGTTTTACAGGAGCCACTAATAAGAAACATGAAAGCTTGCTGTACAAAATAAGGTCCTTATTTAAGTTTCCTCTATTTGGTGTTTAGCGATACCTCAGACAGTACTATGGCCTGCAACCGGGTCTGATGGGAAATCTCAAACCTTCAGACTTGATGAGTGAGAAGATCCGCACCATGCAGTCATTCTTTAAGCTAAAGGTCACGGGGAAGCTGGATGACAACACACTGGACGTCATGAAGAAGGCCAGATGTGGTGTGCCAGATGTAGCAGAGTACAATCTCTTCCCCAGGAAGCTCAAATGGCAAAACACAATTGTGACTTTCAGGTTAGTCTTGTTTTTGGTATATTTGTAGTGTTGTCATGTTTTGTGTATAATATTTAATATATAATAACTTTTATCAATAACCACACAGGATAACAAACTACACTCCTGACCTGGAGAAAGAGGACGTTGACAAAGCCATTCATAATGCCCTAAAGGTCTGGAGTGATGTGACTCCTCTAAAGTTCAAGAGGCTGCATGAAGGAGTCGCAGACATCATGATCAGCTTTGGGAAACTAGGTAGACACACCTCACAGGGATTTAGTCCCACTACAGAAAAACTAGAACATTATTACTAGACCTCTTTTCATTTGTCATCTTGATGTTATTTTAATGACAGAACACGGAGATCACAACCCATTCGACGGCCCTAACGGACTCCTTGCCCACGCGTACCCACCAGGGATGGGCCTCGGCGGAGACACACACTTTGATGAGGATGAAACGTGGACTAAAGACTCAGACGGTAACTCTTAAAGTACTGTAATGATAAAAAAAAAAAAATCACTGCCTTTTAAAATTCACAAACATTCAATGCCACTCAGTTCTCATTTTTGATTGGTCAATCAGTGTTGATTAATTTTATACGCCATTAACTCTGGCTGAAAAGCAAATTAAGATTCTACGTATATTAAGGCAGTTATTCTAATATACCACAGTTTCTATTATAATAGCTCATTTACGTGGATAGCCATGTGGTAAAGATAAAGGTAAACTTTTGAACAGTGCAGCTTTAGAAGCCTTTGATTTTAAGAATGTTTGATCTGGTTGCTGTAACAATAATTATAGTAATAACTTGATTGGTTAAGCGGCACTCAAATATGTATCCCAACTGTAATTTTTTCATACAGTATATCTGGCAAAGCTGTATGGGTAATGCGAAAGGTGCGCTATGTATCATACTGAAATATTTGGTCTACACTATTAGGTACTACTGTACTATAATTTGTCATATGGTGGTGCAGTGTATATTGTAGCAGTAAAGGAACCTCGATTTAATAGTATATTAAGCATGTTGTAAGATGCATTTACATGCTAAGCATTAATGAGTTCGTCTGATCTCTCTTGTAGCGTATAACCTGTTCTTAGTTGCGGCTCATGAATTCGGCCACGCTCTCGGCATGGCTCATTCTAACGATCCTGGCTCTCTGATGTACCCCGTGTATGCGTACACCCCTGGGTTTCCTCTGTCTGAAGATGACATCAAAGGCATACAAGAACTCTATGGTAAATATGGGAGGCTGGTGGCTACGATACATCTTTTTAGAAGAATATACAACATACTGTACAACATTTTATTAAGTTTCGATGCCAATCCATTTTCTTATGATTCTGGCTTGTTCTCAGGTACCAACCCAGATGGAGGGAAAATCAAACCCAAACCTGAAGCTCCAGAGAAATGCGACCCTGAGTTAAGCATCGATGCCGTGACAGAGCTCCGTGGAGAGATGCTCGTTTTCAAAGACAGGTGCATTTCATCACAAACAATAAATACAACTTAATCACTGCATCGATAGTTTTTACTGTAAATGTGAATGTGTTTTGCTCCATTTGGCAGATATTTCTGGCGTGTGCACCCACAGTTCACCGAACCTCAACTCGGGCTCATTCAATCCACATGGCCTCAACTCCCGAAGAAAATAAACGCAGCTTATGAGAACCCAGAAAAAGACATTGTCATCATATTCAGCGGTATTTTCACATTATCTTTAATTATAATTATTTAAGCTATAGTTACCACTTTAGCTATTTTCACTCTTAAAAAAAGCACACATGAAAAAAGTGCACACTGTAAGGAATTTGCGTAGCACCATGAACTGAGCAAGACAGCTATCTAAACCATGGCACTAGATAGCAATAGTGCTGCAAAGTTAGCAAATGTTACACAAAAAAATATACATAGTATAATTAAAAATAAATATAACAAGCTAGCTAACATTATGCTGGATATAACATGCTAGCTAACATTTATCTAACTGTAATCCTGAAAGGCGGGAAAAAAGTAAGCTAGTGATTATTAGGCTAACAAGTTTGCACCCAGGCTTGCTAGAAAGCTAGCTAACATTAGGCTGTGCTTTCTAATCACCATTATGCTGATATTATGCTAATCAAATACCATTCACCAGCAAGCTAGAATACATTAAGCTAATTATGAAATTCAGATAATTAGCCAGTCTCACTAGCAAGCTATCTAGTGAAGCGTTAGCCATTACACTGAGCTAACCAGGATCCATGTTTAATAGCCAGCAGGATGACTTTATGCTTACTATTATACTAAGTAGAATATTAGCAACTAAATAATGTTAGCCAATGTGTGGCAAACTATCATGTAAATGAGAACAAACACTATATACCTATACTACTACTACAGGGCTTCATAGATGGATGGATGGATGGATGGATGGATTAGTACTTATTAATATTACACATAATTATTAATATTATTCCTTAAATCACATTTATTGTCATTTTTTAAGGTATCAGAATGTGGGCTCTGAACGGTTACACCCTGGTGCCAGGCTACCCAAAATACATCCACAGACTGGGACTCCCCAAATCCATCCGCAAAATAGACGCTGCGGTGTACATTTCTGACACGGGCAAGACTCTGCTCTTCACTGATGAGGAGTACTGGAGGTGAGCTCAGCTGAGATTATTTCTTATCTTAAATTTAGTTTCCAGCACAACAAGGTGATATGACTGTAAACTGTACTTTTGTGTTCGTGGAATCTGCAGCTCAACACGTTTGATTTCATTCACAGTTATAATGAAGAGACCGGCACGATGGATCAGGGCTACCCCAGATCCATAAAGGACGACTTTCCTGGGATGCGAGAGAATGACGGGGACGAGGTGGACGAGGTGGATGCTGCCACCTACAGAAATGGTAAGAGTGGCGTTTGTCATGCTGTACGTAGCTCATGTTCGGTGTTGTGTAAGGCATAACAGGGATGTGCTGATGTAGAAAAATAATTAATAAACAGGGAAATGAAAGGGAAGTACCTTACACAATGTCAATGTTATATGTAATAATGATCTAATTTAATTTATTGTGTTTCATTTTAAACAGGATACCTGTACTTGTACCACGAGAACCTGCAGTATGAGTACAGTTACAATAGACGGAAGGTCGTCCGCATCTTGAGAGCCAACGACCTGCTGCACTGCTAAGCTCTTATAGTGCACAGGTCTCACAAAACATTTATTACTTTATTACGTAATTTTATGTGATGTTTAATTTTTTTATTAATGAATTTGTAACTACTGAGCTGGTTCAGTAAAAAAAGAAAGTGACAATTCTGATTATTTATGTATGTATTTATAGTTTGGGGAAATTGTATGCAAGGGCAGTGTTCATAAGACTACAGAAAAAAGGCTACTGTATATAATCCTTTTATTATAAGCATCAGGTGTTTTTACTTTGTCTGTTATGTCCATTTGACATAATAGTTGACAAAAGTGTTAGTTGACCTAGGTTTACATAGGTCTTTTTCCCAATAAGGAGATTATTCCAATAGGCATGGTCTCATAATGACCTGTGTCAGTTTAGATGTCACGTTATGTCAACATGTCATCTTAATTGACAAAAGAAGAATAAGAATAGTTCTCCAAGCTTCCTGGAGGCACATTTTGTCTTCTTTTAACTACAATTTTTTTAATATTTAAATTTGTACTAAATGTACGATTTAGCTCAGTGGGACTGCTGGAGTTTTATATGAGCCTTAGCTGAACATGGAATGCATTTTTGCACGAAACGAGGGTTGTAAAATTTGGCCTGATTACTTACATAGTACTCGCATTCCAAGTGACAAATTTATAACAATCCAGACAGACTGTAATGTACTTATATTCACAGCAATGTTGATTTAAAAGACGGACTTAAAATAAACAGAACTATCCCTTTACAGCATGAACAAGTGAGAATCAGGTGCATATGATGACAGACCGTCAGGCTAGTGATTAGTATATTGCTGATGCTGAATGCTGATTGGTTGGAACAGATAAGAGGTGGAAATGAGGTTGCTGCTGAGGTTATTACATAAACAACCATTAAAAAAATTTTTATTTTTTTATTTTAAAATGACATGTTATTACCAAAAGTGAGCCTAGTGTGGCAGGGCACACATTAACTTTTACACTTGAAATAATGATGCTTGTCAGCTTATGTCACATTTTCATAACAGTAACATAACACAACTTTGGCGAAAATCAGTTAGAAGACATCAGTTAGCTCAGCTGTTTTAACCTGACATCAAAACAAAACATTGTAAGCTTTAAAACTGACTTTATGTTTTATGCATATGGATTCATGAATCTGGACTCATGTTTAATAATTAGAATTGTGAAATGTCTTTTCTTTAAATCTGATATGGATGTGATAATAAAATTAAGCCTTCTGCGTTGACTCGCAGACATTGAATATTTAACGTATTATTTATTAGTACATTATCCTGGTTGAAAAGTCAAATAAATTCTTACATACATAATTTTGTCTCTGTGGATTATTTTTCTCAGTTGTCATGTATTTGTATTTATATTTAGTTACTTGATAAATCCTTTAATCAAAAGTTCAATCAACTCAAAAAGGACAAAGTATAGTAACAGTACAGTATGAGTTAAATATGCAGTGATAGCAAAATGAGCCAACACACCAAGTTAGATAACATAATAAAAAACATGTGAAATCTGTAAGAAATTAATAACTGAAGGGTGTATTTTTCTAGGAAAATAATCAGTGACAAGATGGTGTGATAAACTGGAGTTACTGTTATCACTGTTTTCCTAAAACAGTTTGTGTACACTGTTTTATATCTGTTATAACACTTTTTATAAGGTTATAGTTTTATACTTTTTAATGGGTTGTTATATATAGTGTAGGTTATAGTTTTATAAGCAAGACCAAAAACACACTATGTCATGTTACTGTACATGTTACCTCGGTCATGTGACACTCACTGACACTGGAGACTCCTTCCAGTAAAAGGTAAATGCACATCTCCTGGTAGAAAACTAACATATCTAAATAATTCCATGTTTTAAAAAGTGTTTATTATAATGAGCTTGGGATGATGTAAAGCGTCAGTCATACAAGCATACAGTACATGATTTACTGTTACCATAAAATAGAAACTGATTATACGAGGGCCATTCAAGTGTGCTTGTATGAATGTTAGAATGGGTGGATTATTGAAAACCGTTGAACAGTGATGAATTCTCAGATCAGATGGTGCAGATTTATTTTGTTTTTAATAATCCACTCATATTAGCATTTATTCGAGGGACCTGAAGCCTCGTATAACCAGGCAGCACTTTTTCTGAATCGAACTGATGATTTTGTCATACGTATTCATGTGACTGATCATCTTGATTTAACATTTTAAAACAGGAATCTGTTGGTTTCTTGTTTTGAAGTTGTATTTGCTAGTGTGAGTCTACAGTGATTACTTTTTTGAATTCCAGAAACTGCCCTAAACTTAAATTCCAAACCTCACTTGGCAGCTCCATTTTACTTACGTAAAAGCTACCACATGCTCAGCCAATACACAACATTAACAGGATCTGGAAACTCATAGACCAGAGTACTTTTACATGAATCATAAGATGTTAGTACCTAAGAGGTTTGAGAGCACTCAGGTTTAGTATAAAAGCACTGTGTTTTAGTTGCAGCCGCTCACACAGCGGCACATGGCACAATAAACATGAAGATTACTAATAGTGACTGTAGAGCAGTCGTTCACGAAACCTCTTCCTGCAGATGAGACGGAGAGATGGATGGTAGAAGAGGAGAAGACCAGATGTGGTGTGCCAGAAGTAGCAGAGTACAATCTCTTCCCCATGAAGCTGAAATTGAAAAACACAATTGTAACATTTAAGTTAGTTTTGTTTTTGGAATATTTGTTTTGTTGTCCTGTTTTGTATATTTTTTAATTCAACTATTGTCAATTATCATACAGGATAACAAACTACACTTCTGATCTGGAGAAGAAGGACGTTGATGGAGCCATTTATAATCCTCTGAAGGTCTGGAGTGATGTGACTCCTCTAAAGTTCAAGAGGCTGCATGAAGGAGACATCATGATCAGCTTCGGAAGACTGTCCCGCTACAGAACATTATTACTAGACCTCTCTTCATTTGTCATCTTGATGTTATTGTAACAACAGAAGACGAAGATCACAACCCATTCGACAGCCCTAACGGACTCCTCACCTATCCCATGCGTACCCACCAGGAACAGGCATCGGTGGAGACACGCACTTTGACGATATATATATATATATATATATATATATATATATATATATATATATATATATATATATAAAACCATTAGCTCTGGCTGAACGGCAAAGTAAAGTTGCTGGCCGAAAGGCATATTTATTCAGTTATTCTAATATGCTGTTGTTGTTTTTTGTCAATCCATTACAGGGCACACATAGACGCACAACAGGCAATTTGGAAACACCAATTAACCTAATCTGGAGGAAACCAGAGCATGGAAGAAAATCCACCATGTGTGGGGCGAACATCCAAACTCCAAACACATACACACACACACACACACAGCCCCGAGGCAGAAATGAAACCCTTGACCCTGAAATGCAAGGCTGCAGTCCTAACCACTACACCACCATACCCCCTTTTGAGAAAGATTTGGCAATCTTCTTATAAGTGGACGTCCCAACATTCCCGACCAACAGTAGGTGTAAGGGCTATGAACTGCCTCCAGGTATAAATGAGTGTGTAAATATGTGTACATGGTGCACTGCGATGGACTGGTGTGTTATTTCATTATTTTCATTATTACATACCCATGTTAGCTAGAAAGCTAGCTAACATTAAGCTGTTTCTACTAGCAAGCTAGTCACCTTTATGCTAACTGCTTTACAAACAAAACTAATTTGCCAGCAAGCTAGCTAACATTTAGCAAATTATTATAAAACTCAAATAATTAGCCAGCTTCCTTAGCAAGCTGCCTAGCAAAGAAGTGATCTTTTTTTTTTTGCAAGCACTATATAACATTGGTGAAGATTGCTTTAGAATTAAAATGGTTAGCCAAAATGTATTTGTAACCTAGTTAACAAAACTGTACTTTCTTAGTGTTATCCTTCAAGGTCTACTGTACAACTATCCTCTGTCTTATAGCCATTGATGTACATGCAGAACACCAGGGCCCTTATTTTTAGAATTTCACTTCGAGCTGTTCTGACAAGTTGGCAGCTCTGATATTAATATCCTTCTTAAAATCATATTTATTGTATATTTATTATGGCTACCCCGGGTCCATAAAGGCCGACTTTCCTGGGATGCGAGACAGAAACGGGGACGAGGTGAACAAGGTGGATAATGCCACATACAGAAATGGTAAGAGTGATGTTTTGATATTATACATAGTTCATGTTAGGTGTTGTGTTGGGTATAGGATATTAAAGAAGCACACATCAAAGGGCTGTTATAAGATAATAATTAATAAATGGGGAAATAAAAGAAGTTATGTGCACAATATGAATATTATATTTAAAAATAATAAAATTTAATTATCTGTGCTTTATGTAAAACAGGATACGTGTACTTGTACCACTTGTACCTGCAGTATGAGTACAACAATAGACGTAAAGTCGTCCGCATCAAGAGAGCCAACAATCAGCTGCACTTCTTAATTTTTGTATTATTTTGTGGCCAAGAAAATTTCACTATAATAAAAAGGCTTTCTGTATATCACATATGTGATTGTTTAAATTGGACATATTAAAATAAATGCCTATTAATTAAACTTTTAATTTTGCCTTAAATTTACACTAGTATTTTACAAATAGAAATTAGCACTATACCCCTTGATACCTCAAGCTGTAGCCCCCTTTCTTGTAGCCCCCCTTTTCAAGCTGTAGCCCCTTTCATGTGCATGGTGGCTCTTGATGACCATGCAGACTTCAGCCTCATTCAACTTCTTGTGAATCTCTTGGAATAGCTTGAATGGCTTAAAATAGTCACTTTACATACAATGAATCTAAAATATGGTAAAGCTTCACTTTTTAAATTAAATTATAAAAGAAATAATTTTTTTTTTTTTTTTTTTTTACATTTTTTCAAGATTTTGGATCATCTATAGTTAAAAAATAGATATACACTCACCTTAAGGATTATTAGGAACACCATACTAATACGGTGTTTGACCCCCTTTCGCCTTCAGAACTGCCTTAGTTCTATGTGGCATTGATTCAACAAGGTGCTGAAAGCATTCTTTAGAAATGTTGGCCCATATTGATAGGATAGCATCTTGCAGTTGATGGAGATTTGTGGGATGCACATTTAGGGCACGCTCAAGATGCTCTATTGGATTGAGATCTGGTGACTGTGGGGGGCATTTTAGTACAGTGAACTCATATTGTCATGTTCAAGAAACCAATTTGAAATGATTCGAGCTTTGTGACATGGTGCATTATCCTGCTGGAAGTAGCCATCAGAGGATGAGTACATGGTGGTCATAAAGGGATGGACATGGTCAGAAACAAAGCTCAGGTAGACCGTGGCATTTAAACTATGCCCAATTGGCACTAAGGGGCCTAAAGTTTGCCAAGAAAACATCCCCCACACCATTACACCACCACCACCAGCCTGCACAGTGGTAACAAGGCATGATGGAGCTATGTTCTCATTTAGTTTACGCCAAAATCTGACTCTACCATTTGATGTATAATCTCCTGCTACATTAATGCACTTATCCCAGCATTTCACTAGTGCTTAGACACAATCAAGGTAGAAAAATTTCTCGGTATGGCAAAGCCATGATCAGTGTGCCTGATTCATGTCTGAAACGTTGAACATCTTTATTGGCCCAAACATAGAAGCACTTTTTTTTTAATCTAATTTAGGATTTTGTCATTCATACTGTACTCAGGTGGCTCATCATCTTGATTCTGTCACGGTACGCCGGGTAATGCCCGCTTCTCGGGACAAGTCCTGATCTCCCGCAACTCCCTTCCACACTCCATTCCGCGGCTTCCATTTTGCCGCCTGAGTTACTCATGCTGGCGCACACCTGCGCCTCATCACCACCACTCTATATAACTCTCCCTCAAGCAGCGAACCCTTGCCGAATTATTGCGTGCCAATGCTCTATTGTCTCGTGCCTTTTTGTCAAGTATATCTGCCTGTTTTCACGTTGTTGATTCTCTTTTCTGCTCCCCAGGATTACGCTCTTGCCTCTCGGATTAAACTCGTTCGCTACGCTGACTGCTCTACCGGCTTTGATTCTCTGCTTTCACTTTCGACTACGGCTTGTCTCGATCCCCCTGGATCATTCTAGTTTGGACTACAGGTGTGTGCTGTCCTTATTCAGTTGTTGGTCAGTGCCTCTGCTCTCTACCCTGACTCCTTTTGGCTGCTCTTATTTAGTGAGTCTAAGACGGCAAGCGCTCTGCCCTTTGATCTTTCACTGTTGCTCTCTCGCCCGTGTTGTATGGGCTCTGGATCTCACATCTTCTAGACCTCTGCCTTCAGCCACTTCTAACCTCCCCTGCTGCCCATTCCTAGTGGCATTTTGAGTGAACCACATATTTTGCCTAACTTTCCTCTGTATCTACTTTCAGCATAATCTCATCTGCTATAGCTCTGCCCACAGCCACTTCCAACCTGCCCTGCTGCCTACTCCTGACCGCCTCTAGAGTAAACTATATATATATATATATATATATATATATATATATATTCAATATAAAAGAACTACATTATACATAGCTATATCTATATCTATTTATCTATCTATATATATCTATATATATCTATATCTATCTCTATATATATATATACTGCCTAATGTTCCCTTTATCTGCTTCTAGCGTATTTTCCAATTAAATACTTTTTTTCCATTTGATCTGTTGTGTCTGCTTGTGGGTCCTTTTAGCCTGCTGACGCAGGTCGGCGTGTGACAGAATAATTCGGCCAAGCATGGACCCAGCAGCGTTAGGACAACTTAGGACCGCCGTAGAGGCACAGGGCTCCCTCCTCGGTACACACCAGGGGGAGATTCAGCAGGTTAATCAGAATCTAAGGTCTATGGCGGACACCCTCAGTGCACTCACCTCTCGTATCGAACAACTGCAGACTCCATCTCCCTTAGTTCCAGCTCCACTCCCTCTTCCCCGGGAACCTCGCCTGCCCCCTCCTCAGTCATACAATGGAGAACCTGGCACCTGCCGATCTTTCCTCTCGCAATGTTCTCTTTCTCTAGAGTTACAGGCTTCAACATTTCCCACAGAACGCTCTAAAATAGCTTATATTATTACCCTCCTCTCGGGAAAGGCACGTGAGTGGGGAACAGCGCTGTGGGATGCCGATGACCCATGCTGCACCAACTACAATGCGTTTACCAATGAAATGAGGAGGGTCTTTGACCGTTCCCTTTCAGGCCGGGAGGCAGCTGGGCAGATGCTAAGACTCCGTCAGGGAACACGATCAGCCTATGATTATGCCATCGAGTTTCGCACCCTGGCGGCCTCCTGTGGATGGAATGAGTGTGCCATGTTTGATGTTTTTTTTCATGGACTAAGCGAAACCGTCAAGGATGAGCTGGTCTCTCAAGAGCTCCCCTCTGGCCTAAACGAGCTCATGGATTTAGCGGGGCGCGTCGATGCACGTCTCCGGCTCAGGCGCAAAGAACGCACACCACCCCTGGTAAGGACCAGACCAATGTCCCCCCCACAAACTGCTGATTCACCTGACCAGCCTATGCAGGTGGACCGAGCCCGAATTTCTCCCGAGGAACGCCAACGTCGGCGGGATAAACAGGCCTGCTTCTACTGTGGACAAACAGGTCATTTCCGCCTCCAATGCCCGGTAAAAGGAGGGGGCCCACATTGAAACTGGGAGCCTTGGAGGGCCCTTCTCACACAAACCTCCCAAGCCAACGCCCCTTACTACCGGTTATGATCATCTGGAGTAACAAGGCTCAACCACTAAAAGCCCTCATTGACTCTGGATCAGACCAGGACTTGATCTGTGCTGCAACAGCCAGGAAATTGAACATCCCTTCTTTACCCCTAGATAACCCCCTATCTGTCCAGGCCCTCAACGGAAGTTTCCTTCCATCAATCACTCACCGTACACCTCCAGTCACTCTTAGAATCTCTGGCAATCACGTTGAAACCATCTCTTTCCTTATTATGGAGGATTCTCATGCCCCTGTCGTCCTTGGCACCCCATGGCTAATTAGACATAACCCCAACATTGACTGGGCCAAGAGCACTATCCTTGATTGGAGTCCTGCCTGTCTCTCCTCGTGCCTTCATGCTGCTAGAACCCACTCGTCGCTCTCTGCCACTGAAGAGGTTATTGAGCCCTCTGACCTATCCAATGTCCCACCTGAATACAGCGACCTCCAACAGGTGTTCAGTAAGGCACGTGCTCTTTCTCTACCACCGCACAGACCCTACGATTGCTCCATTGATCTCCTTCCAGGATCTACCCCCCCTAAGGGACGTCTGTACTCCCTATCGGCTCCAGAGAGGGAAGCCATGAACAAATACATCACCGAATCACTGGCGGCAGGAATTATCCGACCCTCCTCCTCGCCCGCAGGAGCCGGCTTCTTTTTTGTGGATAAGAAGGACAAGTCCCTTCGCCCCTGCATTGACTATCGTGAGCTTAATGCCATTACCATCAAGAACCGTTATCCCCTTCCTCTCATGTCTACTGCTTTCGAGCTCTTGCAAGGGGCGTGTGTTTTCACAAAGTTGGACTTACGAAATGCATATCATCTGGTAAGGATAAAGGAGGGGGACGAGTGGAAGACCGCCTTTAACACACCAACAGGCCACTACGAGTACCTAGTAGTTCCTTTCGGACTAACTAATGCCCCTGCCGTTTTCCAGGCCCTCGTTAATGATGTCCTGAGAGACTTTTTGAACATCTCTGTCTTTGTTTATCTAGACGATATCCTGGTTTTCTCTCGTTCCTTGGAAGAGCATAAGCGGCACGTCCGACAGGTCCTGCAAAGACTCCTGGAGAACAAACTGTACGTAAAAGCAGAGAAATGTGAATTTCACCGCAGCTCTGTGGCCTTTCTTGGGTTCATTATTGCTCCCTCTAGCCTACAGATGGAGCCGTCCAAGCTAACGGCCGTCACAAACTGGCCGACCCCCAATTCAAGGCGAGACCTCCAAAGATTCCTCGGGTTTGCCAACTTTTACAGGCGTTTCATCAGGAATTATAGTTCAGTGGCAGCTCCCCTCACAGCACTAACCTCCACAAGAGTCCCCTTCCGTTGGAACAAACAGGCCGAGAATGCATTCTCTGACCTCAAGCACCGATTCACTTCTGCGCCCATTCTAACAATCCCAGATCCTTCCCTTCAGTTTGTGGTGGAGGTAGATGCCTCCGAGTCCGGAGTTGGGGCTATCTTATCACAACGATCACCCAAGGACAAAAAGCTACACCCCTGCTCGTACTTCTCCCGCCGTCTCACCTCAGCAGAAAGAAATTATGACATAGGAGATCGAGAACTGTTGGCAGTAAAGCTTGCTCTAGAGGAGTGGAGACATTGGCTGGAAGGTACTGCTACCCCATTTTTAGTCTGGACTGACCACAAGAACTTAGAGTACCTCAAATCAGCCAAGAGGCTCAACGCCCGCCAGGCAAGGTGGAGCTTATTCTTTTCACGCTTTAATTTCATGCTCTCGTACCGCCCTGGCTCCAAAAATGCCAAACCTGACGCCCTGTCTCGACAGTTCTCCACACCTCAACAACCAACAACGAGTGAGTCTATCCTGCCCTCCCGCTGCCTAGTAGCAGCCGCACTTCTGAATGTCGAGAGGCAGGTTAAGAAGGCACTTAATCAGGAACCAGGCCCTAGCAACGTTCCCCCCGATTGTCTCTTCGTCCCGGCCTCTGTGCGAACTCAAGTGTTAAAATGGGGACATAGCTCTCGGGTTGCCTGCCACCCGGGGGGGGCCCGCACCCTATACCTACTCCAGCAACGATTCTGGTGGCCCTCTATGAAGGATGACGTCCTGAGATTTGTGGCAGCCTGTGACACCTGTGCTAGGAGTAAGTCAATCAATAAACCCCCTACCGGCCTCTTGAGACCCCTCCCTGTTCCACGTCGGCCTTGGTCACATATCGCCCTGGACTTTGTTACTGGTCTCCCCAACTCTGATGGCAACACTTGCATCCTGACTGTGGTGGATCGCTTCTCAAAGTCTGCTCATTTTATTCCCTTGCCTAAACTTCCGTCAGCCAAGGAAACGGCGGAACTAATGATTCTCCACGTTTTCCGTCTGCATGGCCTCCCAACTGACATTGTCTCTGACCGTGGGCCCCAATTCTCGGCTGAGTTCTGGAGGGACTTCTGCAAATCAATTGGAGCGACACCCAGCCTATCTTCTGGCTATCACCCCCAGTCGAACGGGCAGACAGAGAGACTCAACCAGGAATTGGAGAAAGCCCTGAGGTGCATGGTGTCTCGTGATCCGACTACATGGAGCAAGGCGCTTCCCTGGATAGAGTATGCGCACAATTCATTACCGACCTCCTCCACAGGTCTCTCCCCCTTCCAGTGCTGCTTTGGCTATCAGCCACCCCTGTTCCCAGCACAAGAAAGAAAGGTGATGGTACCCTCAACCAGTTCTTTTGTACGCCGCTGCAAGAAGATTTGGTCCCAGGCCAGAACTCGTCTCCTACACACCGTTAGCACCTTTAAGAGGCAAGCGGACCGAGGCCGCACAACAGCCCCCAGATACCGAGTAGGTCAGAGAGTGATGCTGTCCACCCGAAATATCCCCATTAAGACAACCTCCAGCAAACTGTCACCCAGATTCATCGGACCATTCACAATCACCAAGGTAATCAATCCTGTCTCCGTCAGGCTTTCCCTACCACTCACTATGCGCCGCATCAACCCGACCTTTCATGTCTCACAACTCAGACGACTAGTACACAGTTCGTTAAACCCACCCCCCCATCCTCCTCCTCCTCCTCGACTCATTGACGGGGGTGAAGTTTTCACAGTGCGTAAACTACTAAAGGTTCGACGCCGAGGGCGTGGCCTACAGTACCTTGTCGATTGGGAGGGATACGGCCCAGAGGAGAGAAGTTGGGTTCCCGCCAGGTTCATTGTCGACCCAACCCTAATTTCAGACTTCCACCGGCAACACCCAAAAGCACCAGCTAGGACGCCCAGTGTCGCCCATAGGGGGGGGGGTACTGTCACGGTACGCCGGGTAATGCCCGCTTCTCGGGACAAGTCCTGATCTCCCGCAACTCCCTTCCACACTCCATTCCGCGGCTTCCATTTTGCCGCCTGAGTTACTCATGCTGGCGCACACCTGCGCCTCATCACCACCACTCTATATAACTCTCCCTCAAGCAGCGAACCCTTGCCGAATTATTGCGTGCCAATGCTCTATTGTCTCGTGCCTTTTTGTCAAGTATATCTGCCTGTTTTCACGTTGTTGATTCTCTTTTCTGCTCCCCAGGATTACGCTCTTGCCTCTCGGATTAAACTCGTTCGCTACGCTGACTGCTCTACCGGCTTTGATTCTCTGCTTTCACTTTCGACTACGGCTTGTCTCGATCCCCCTGGATCATTCTAGTTTGGACTACAGGTGTGTGCTGTCCTTATTCAGTTGTTGGTCAGTGCCTCTGCTCTCTACCCTGACTCCTTTTGGCTGCTCTTATTTAGTGAGTCTAAGACGGCAAGCGCTCTGCCCTTTGATCTTTCACTGTTGCTCTCTCGCCCGTGTTGTATGGGCTCTGGATCTCACATCTTCTAGACCTCTGCCTTCAGCCACTTCTAACCTCCCCTGCTGCCCATTCCTAGTGGCATTTTGAGTGAACCACATATTTTGCCTAACTTTCCTCTGTATCTACTTTCAGCATAATCTCATCTGCTATAGCTCTGCCCACAGCCACTTCCAACCTGCCCTGCTGCCTACTCCTGACCGCCTCTAGAGTAAACTATATATATATATATATATTCAATATAAAAGAACTACATTATACATAGCTATATCTATATCTATTTATCTATCTATATATATCTATATATATCTATATCTATCTCTATATATATATATACTGCCTAATGTTCCCTTTATCTGCTTCTAGCGTATTTTCCAATTAAATACTTTTTTTCCATTTGATCTGTTGTGTCTGCTTGTGGGTCCTTTTAGCCTGCTGACGCAGGTCGGCGTGTGACAGATTCACGATCTTAAGACAGGAATCTGTGTCTTATGATTTATTTTCAGTTTGAGGCTTCTTTCTTTAGATGTAAAATAATAATTTACTGTAAGTTGCATTTGCCAGTGTGATATTACAGTAACACAACAGTTGCTTTTTCCCAGAAACTGCACTAAACTCACATCCCAAACCTCACTTGGCAGCTCCATGTGTTTGCTTACGTAAAACCTACACACACGCTGAGCCGCAGCACAACCATAATGATTAGCATATCTGTGTAAGATGTTTGTTTAAAGCCTGTTTATAACTACTACGATCTGGAAACTCATAGACCTTACACTATATATAGTTTCCGTGTGTGTGTGTGTGTGTGTGTGTGATTTATTAGGGTTTTTCCATGTTTTTATCCATGACATGAGTCACTTTTACTCAACATTCGACTTGGTCATATTGATTCACTGTATCTACATACATCATTACTATGTAATGATATATAATTATTTCCATGGTTAAATTCCATACCTATAAACTTTCTGTCAAAAATCCTTCAGTTACGAAGAAGAATGTTCCCTTAGTGTTGAGATATTTCATACCAAGCAGTTACGAACCAGGCATCATTCCAACAGGGTTCCAAAAAACCCCAGAACAATATGTAAATAACTGCAGACCTCACCCGCCTCAGTTACGGTCAGTGGTCATGATTCACAATAAGAAAAATACTGGGCAAAAATGGCATCTATGGAAGAGTCCAAGATAAAACCCACTGCTGGCAAAAAGAACATAAAGGCTCGTCAATCATTTGCTTATATCTTAATCTTAATTATCCCCAAATGGACCAATGTGACAAAAGTTAAACTTTTTGGAAGGTGTCCCCCTATTACTTCTGGCATAAAACTAACAAAGTGTTTTATAAAAAAAATAAACATAAAAAATAATAATTTTACCAACAGTTAAACATAGGGGTGGTAGTGTGAATGTCTAAGGCAGATCCATGGATTCTGCACTCTTCAAGAAAATCAGTTTGTGATCTCAAAATCAAGAGCACTTGAGTTATGCAGCAGGACAATGAAGTCTAACTTTGAATGGAAAAAAAGAAAAAAAAAAATGTTTTGGAGTGGCCCAGTTAAAGTCCAGACTTAAATCCAACTGAGATCCTTAAACAGGCTGCTCATGCAAACACTTAATTGCCGTTGTTGCTGCCAAGGGTAGCGCAAACAATTATTATATAATATAACATAAAAATCACACACAAACATATATGTGTACGTATATATACATATATATATATATATACATATATATATATATATATATATGTATATATATATATATATATACGATGATGCAAATACTTTTTCACTGCATTACTGTAGAGAAGAAATTGACAAGAGCGAGTAAGGTTGGCCGTGTGTGGGGAAAAGGACAGTTTTATATACTTTTGACAATTTTTTAATCCAACGTTGTATATTTGACAATATACAACATGATAATTTTATACACAGTAATTTAGTACTAGATATGCCTGCAACTTTGTTCACGTGGAATTTAATTGCGTACTCATAATCACCATCTGTTGAATTTTGGAACAAACAAAATTTTTTGCGTGTGTCCGTTTTATATTTAACTTTCAAAGTAGATATCTTCTCTTCCCGTGGGACGATTGCGATGAACCAAACCCTGTATTTTACCTCAAGCTCTGCCAAATACACATGTGTAAACCCCAGTAACATTCATTTAGTAGTTTTTATGTGATGCCTGCACAAACAAACAAACAAATTCCAAAAGACATTTTGTTGTGTTCCATTACTCGTCTTACATCCCTATAATTAAAATATATATATCTTTAATGTACAGACATGCCAACTTTACAGTTTATTATATGTATAGATTACTCTTTATTATACTTTTCTTAATTTATTTTCTCTCTTCTTTCAATCTTTCCACTTCTGTAAGGCAATACGAATGTGAATATTTCTCATACCAATAAAAGCAAAACTCGACCAATGCGGCGTCTACTGGCTGCTGTTCCATGCAGATCCGCCAGATGTCAGTGTGGCGTCGCGTTTCATTCATTCATACCCACGAAGAAAACAACTTCCGGTGTTTCGACTGTTTCAGTTCTTTTTTCGACTGTTTAACGTTTATTCCAACGAACAGTTTTTCCAACGGACATAAATGATTGAAGGACTGAAGGACTTTCTATATTTTAGGTAAATACTAAATACTTATAATATAAAACGTAAAACCAGATCTTTTATTATAAAAGGGAAAAGCTTCATAGATAGATGTGTTTTAAGCCTGTGTGTGTGTGTGTGTGTGTATATAAACAATGCTAATGGCTGTGTCCTAAATACTCTCTGACTCCATATGAAGTGTGAATAGTAGTTTACTTCTGCTTAGACACATAAACCTGATTATAAATGGGTTATTTGGCTTTATTCCATTCTCATCAGATGCCTCATGTTAATCCAGCTGGATCTTCTCCTCCACCTGTAAGTGGACGTGTCGAAGATCCACAGCAGCTCAGCCTTTTCCAAACTACGATCGACAGCAAGACGTCTCCGGCGGACGCTCCTGATCCTGGACTTCCTGCACAGCAGGTGGAGGCGAATCATGGCCCTGAGAACCTTGATACGGGTAACGGAGACGAGGAGGGGGAATGTGGTCAGGGAAGAAGCAGAGAAGAGGTGATTAAAGAGATCAGCGTCAGCAGCGTGGCGTTCATCGGGCCGACCTGTCGACCAGAACCTGTCATAGAAGATGAACTCAGCGAGTTTTATAAAGAGATCGCTCAAATCGATCAGCAAGACGCTGTAGACGGGAGTGAAGGGCGCGGATCTCTGATCTCTGCTCCATCTCACGCCGTAGATGTGAATAATGAGCGCAGATCTCAGCTCTGCGCTCCATCACACGTTGGAAATGTGTATACTGAGCGTGCTCAGTTTTGCTCTCCACTAGTCCACCCTTCAGCCTTAAAACAGACGGCGAATAGCCACAGGAATGCCTACAGGCCGTACCAGGCTCCATGGCCACACACAGACTACAGGGACACCCTACAGTGGAGACCCGAGTCTTACGACACGAGCTGCAGCTGGTCAAACTCGCACAGCTATCCCAATCAGTGGCAGCGTCCTCCTCCTCCTTCTTCTCCTCGTCCTCCTCCTCCTCATCCACCAAGCTTCCGTTACTATCCTCCATCTCGACCTGAGAATCCCACGCACCCGCTGTACAGCCCGCCTCAGGGACAGCGGTACGGCCCGCCTCAGGTACAGCGGTACGGCCCGCCTCAAGGACAGCCGTACGGCCCGCCTCAAGGACAGCCGTACGGCCCACCTCAAGGACAGCCGTACGGCCCACCTCGGGGGCAGCGGTACGGCTCACTCGAGAACAGTCAGACTCACTTCAGGTTCAGTCCTGATGTCAGACTCGCTCCATGTCACGGCCCTACTTCACATGCTTCGTATGGAGAGATTGAGAGGCAACAGAGTGAGGAGCAGAATTATCAGGTCGTGAACGAATGTGAGCCGTCTTTAGTGCTAATAATGATGAGAGGACTCCCAGGGTCCGGCAAGTCAACTCTCGCCAGGTGAGCTGCCTGTCGAAGTATATAGCTAGCCATCCATCCAACTAGCCAACATCTATCCATCTATCTGTCTGTGTATATCCTTTATATTTATATCCTTTATATTTATCCATCTGTCATCATCTGTCTGCACTTCATTCTGTCTGTACATCTCTCAATTTGTCCATCCATCTTTGTAAATCTGCCAGCCTATACTTCTAGCATTCATCTCTCTATCTATCAATTTATCCTCCCAGATCTTCACATTTTACCCTGATGAATCTAAAGCCTAGTGTGTATAAGCACTTATTAAAGTTTTCCCCCCGTATCTCCGTCCCTACTGTAATAACCCAGAGGCTTGTGCATTTCTCAGGCACATATCCTCCAGCGGCCTGAGCGGACTGGTCCTTAGCACGGACGATTACTTCTACCAGAATGACGGCTACTGCTTCGACCCGACTCTTCTCGGAGCCGCGCACGACTGGAATCAAAACAGAGGTGCGTGAGTCCCGTGACAATCCCAATCCCTGAACAAAATACCACCCCAGGCGTGTGCGTTCACCGAGTCACGTCTCCATGCTGATGAGTTTTTTATTTTATCGATTACAGCCAAACAAGCCATGCTGGATAGACGCACACCGGTGGTTATTGACAACACCAACCTCCAGGCCTGGGAAATGAAGCCGTACGTGTCGATGGTGAGGTACTTTAATGTGAATACAGCTTTTATAGAGGACACCCCGGGCTTTTATTGTATGTATCAGTACCTTAATCACTTCCTTCTCTCACGGTGTAGGCTTTAGACATGGGGTACCGAGTGGAGTTTGTTGAACCCGAGACCAGCTGGAAATGTGATCCTGTCGAGTTAGAAAGGTAATTGTGGGCTTGGATTATTTTATTATATAGTTTGTTTTCTAAAAGACAAATAAAAAAACCCTAGAGATGAACGAATCGATTTTCTTTCCGGCTCAGACTGCGTTGGTTAAACTCACTGAGCTGTCACGTGATGAACGAACGACGCGGGAAAACCCGAAGACTCGAAACAGATGAACTGATTCCAGTATAGAACCTATGATATTCCCCGAGATGACTCATTCTTCCCGAGCCACATTTAAGATTCAATCAAAATAAACCAATAGTTCATGAAGGACTATCACTAACATCATTGGGAAAAATAATTGTTTGACCCCCTTCAGATTAAACTGAAGTGTTCCCACTATAATAATAAAGAAATAAAGAGTCTAATATTTTTTTTATTATAGGCTTATTTCAAAAATCAAGAAAAAAAACAAACATTATATAAAGTTTATAAATTGAGTTGCATTTCAGTGAATAAAATAGGTTTTTGATCCCCTTTCAGCCAACAATAATCAATTAAATTACCAATCAAATACTTATTTGACATATAATGTGCTGTTTTTCTCGATTTCTGATTAATATTCTGTCTCTGTCCTTTAAAATAAACCTTTGATTTAAAAAATGGACTTTTTTATTTCTTTGTTAGTGGGCAAACTCCAAAAATCGGCAGAGGATCAAATAATTATTTTCCCCAATGTAACAACCTGAAGTGTTTTTATTTCGCTTGTACCTCAGCAGTATGCCTGATTACCAAATTTTCTCCCATGGAATGGCTGCTAACCAAGTTACAAGGGATTTTTAAGTCAAACCGGGCCTTTTTATTGCGCAGAATAATAGAACAGAATAAAATCTCCCTTTATATGTTTATATAATTTCCACTTATTTCAGTGTTTTAATAATTCTTGGGTATCATCAAGGTAGAAAGTTTCCTCAGTACACCGGAGCCGTGATCAAACTGTCTGCATCGCGTCTGAACCGCTGGCCTCCTAGGAACTCCTTTAATGTGGAAATGGCCGTAACTCCCAGCCGAGTTTCTGTAATGCGCAAGTGGTGATATTGAACGATTGAGTGTTCAATGTAATGAGAAGTTACCCGTCAACCGTGGGCTCAGCCAGGATTGTCATTCATGGAAATACAGCCTTCTTTAAAACGCTTTCACATCTTCAAAGTTTTTTTTAGTAGCGGGGGGTATACTGTTTATTTTACACTACAGTGTTTATTATGTGTTTTTCTATAACTCACTTCCTTTGTGTTTCATCAGGAGGAATCATCACGGAGTCCCGAGAGAAACGATAGCGAACATGCTGGATCGCTTCGAGCTCCCGATTAGTGTGGACATCGTGATGAATTCCTGTGAGCCTTCTCATAAGAGAAAAGAACATAATCATAGACCATACAGAGACAAAAGACAACATAAATAAATAAATAAAAACAATATATATTTTTACAAGCTAAACTGTTAATAAGATAAAATAATTTTAAGTCATTAACAGTGATGGAGCTGATTGTACATCAGTAATGTTGATGATAATAATCTCGTTAATCTTTTTACAAAATGTCGAAAAATCTTTAAGGAAGACCTTCAAACCGCGAGCATTTTAGATTTTCACTTATTTCTATGGATCGTCTGATGGCAGCTTTTTCTTCACTTGTTTTTAATTGCTTTTTATATGCTGAACTTTCCTTTTTCTATCCGTGAGACAATTTCATCTCTTTGACCTGATATCAACAACACTAGTGTACCCTCAGGTAAAATGAACAGCAATACATTTTTAATATAAAAATATTTTAAAATGGCTGGTACATTTTGTTATATTTAATGCTGTCATTATCGGACCAGTAAGATATTTGTGAGATTTTTGCTCACGATGTACAATATTCTGTACCAGTTGTACAGGAACTCGGTTTTAATGGCTTTTAATGTGCCAAAATTAGATTTTTGTCAGACCAGGAATATTGTTGAAATAAATTACCAAAATAACCAGAATTGTCTTTGTTTTTTTTGTGTGCATTTCTTTGCTGCGTCTCTAAATGCTGCCCTTCACCATTATTTGAACCCTTTAGTCCCCTAAACTGTTTGAACTGCTAATTGTATAAAAAGTGCAAGTAGTAGTAGTATTGTTATTTTTACAAGCTGCAGCATCTTTATTATTATTAATGTTAAAAAGTACTATTATTATTAATATTATTATTATATTAGTAGCTGTATCATCATTGTATTCTATTAATATTAAAAGTATTATTAATGGATTATTATTAGTAGTAGTTGTATTTGTATTATTTTTATTAATAGTAGTAGAAGCCGCAGCATCATCATTACTATTAATGTTAAAAGTATTATTATTATTTTATGATTATTATTATATTAGCAACAGCAGCCATAACCTCACTGCCTTTGGCATAATCACTATTATTATTCTTAGTATTATTATTATTACTATTATTATTATTATTTTAGCAGCCATAGCCCTGTTATTATTACATGTTAAAATTATTATTATTATTATTATCGTCAGACAGCATAATCAACATCGTCATCACTGTTACTATTATTCATTTAAAACATTTTTATTATTATTAACATAATAATTATTATTAGCAGCTACAGTGTTGTTATTACGCGTTGGGCCGATAGAGGTCAGTGTCGCTCTGTCCTGTGAGTTTGCGCGCGCGCCCGCAGTGTGGATTGGTGCAGTTGAAGGCAGGAATTGGCGCCATTTTGAAGCGCAGCGCGGAATCTCTCTCTCACACACACACACACACACACATACTGAGCGGCGTACTGAGCGTGTGTCTATACGCGTGTGTATGAGAGCGATAGACACACACACAGGCAGAGACACACGGCGGCGGAGCTGCGGGAGCTGATTCTACACTCAGAGGCTCACGGAACCACACGGCGCCGCCTGGACACTCACACCCGGAAAGGTGCACGCACTTCTACACCTGCGTGCGCGCGCGGGACGCATAATTCTGCGTTTAAACGAGGATTTAAATCGGCGTAATGGCGGTTATTGGAGCGCGAGCTCCCTGGGAGTAGTGCAAGGGGTTAGCTTTAGCATGGCTAGCGCTAATAATCTCCAATCTCTCTCTTTATATATCTCTGTGTTTTTCCCCCATACCTTATAATACTTGACTGGGAAAAATATCTATAATTTCTCCCTTAATCACGTTTAACGTTCCGTCATCCAGATCCGTTGTGTGCTGTTTTTTTGAGTCAATTCGGACGCCTTGTGTTTGTTTAGTGCTGCTATGCTAAGCTAATAAACTGTAGCTGTCTGTACGCTAATTAGGCTAACTGCTCACTCACTCACACACACACACAGCGCGTTATTAACCCTGAACTGCTCATAAGCGCTGAATTACCGCTCTCTATCTGCACGTTTCTCGCTCTGCGGGGTGAATAACTCCTCTTATTCAGCTTGTGATGAGGTTAGAAAGCTAGCTGGCTAAGATGAGACTCCTGTTAGCTTTTAGCCGTCTATTGTGGATAAATCTGTAATAAATGTACTGTTTATTAGGATTAGCATGTTGGCTGTCATTTAACCTGTGGTTGTGTTTAATTAATTACTGAGCAACGAATCAGATCCACGCCCCTTGTGTGTGTGTGTGTGTGTGTGTGTGTGAGAGAGAGAGAGAGAGAGGGAATATTTGTGGATGCTATGTGTATCATCAAACCAAGTGCTTGGTGTATTAGTGTGTTATAATGCACTATAAGTGCATACATATTCATAATGTGTAATTTGTTGTGATAGTGTGTGTATGTGTGTGTAAGAGAGAGAGAGAGAGAGAGAGAGAGAGAGCAAGCATATTTGGATTGTTATGGATCATCATGACAAGTCCTTGGCTGATTTGATCGTTATAATGCGACATAAGATATTCATAATTTGCAATTTGTGATATTGGTTGCACTGCATTTGTGTGTGTGTTTTAGAATCGCTCTAAGGGCATTTTTATTATGAGCCATGAATCCACTGGGCTATTCTGTGCATTATAATGTGACATAAGACCTTCATAGTGTGTAATTGGTGGTTTTTTGAATCGCAGTGTGTGTGTGTCTGTGAGAGAGAAAGAGAGAATATGTTTGTGGATGCTGTATGGTTCATGTTAAAGCATTGTAATGCGACTTAGCACATGCATAGTTCATGAGAGTGCTAATTATGTATTCCTATGAATGATCAAACTAAGTGCTTGGGCTGTTAGACCATTGTTACATGATGTTAGACGTTCATAATGTGTAAATGGTTTTGTTAGAATGACTTAGGGTGTGTTTGAGGGTTTTAATGAGCAAAGTATTTGGGTTGTTATTAGAGCATTATAATGCGACATAAGACATTTTAAATATGTATGCTTTAATGTTAGTACAACCTGAGTGTATGTGTGTGTGTGTGTGTGTGGAAATGCTGAGGATTGTTATAAGCTTTCAGATCAAGTGTTTTGACATTGATTGTAATTGCCTAAAATCGGTGTAATTGTAAATTATTTTTGCCATGTGTGTGTGAGAGAGAGAGAATATTTGCACATGCTATATGGATCATTAACGTTATAATGCTACATAGTATATTGTAAGAGAGATTATTAAATGTCATTATGAGTGATTAAACATGGGAGCTTGGGCTGTTAGACCATTATAACATGGCAGTAGACACTTATAATGTGTAAGTGATGGTGCTACTGTAGAATGACTGTGAGCGTGTTTTAATGGCTGCGGATCATCAAACCAAATGTTTGGGTTGTTATTAGAGCTTTATAATGTGACATAAGGCATTTTAAATATGTATGCTTTGATGTTAGTATCAACCTGCATGAGTGTAAATGTTGAAGGTCATTAGCTCTCAGATTAAGTGCTTGGGCTGTTGGAGCATTATAATGTGACATTAGACATTCATACCCTACACTTGTCTAAAATCTGTGTAATTGTAATTTTTTGGTGTGTAAGTGAAAAAGCGAGACATAGAGAGACTATTTTGGTTATTATGGATCATCACACCAAGTCCTTGGGCTATGTTGAGCATTATAATGCGACATAAAACATTCATATTTTGTAGTTGGTGGTATTTTTGTGACTCTGTGTGTGTAAGTGTGTAGACTTCCTCATACATGGGGTTTTATGGGTAATCACACAGAGAGCGCGAGAGAGAAAATCTGGGTTGTTATTGCTCATTAGTGTTATAATGCAATATAGGACATTCATAACATTTGTAATGATAGTACATCTATTTAAGTGTATGTATGGCAGAGAAAGAAAGATGAGTGAGCACCAAGTTCTTACGTATTTTTACCATTATAATGCGACATAAGGCAATCATAGTATCTGATTGGTGGTGATTTAGTATCGCTGCATGTGAGCATTGTTATTTTGAGCATCAAACCCTTGAAGTGCATGGGCTATTTTATGCATTATAGTATGACATAAGACCTTCATAGTTTGTGGTTGGTGGTATTAGTATCGCTGTTTGTGTGTGTGTGTGTGAGTGTGTGTTTTTTTTGCTTAAATTTTTTTTTATTTTTATAAATTGTTTATTTAATTTATATGTAATTTTAGTGGCATATACATTTTGGTTGAATGTTTAAGTGTTAAGTGTTTTATAACAATATGGACTTCAATCACACTGTGCCGTTCTAATGAATTGGAATTTTAATTCGTCTGCCTACTTTATCAAGTTGTCAATATAATGTGACACACGTACTAATACAAACTATTGCAATATATCACAATATGTGTTATATCGTGATTTATCGTATCGTGACCCATGTATCGTGATACGTATCGTATCGTGAGGCCCTTGCCAATACACAGCTCTATGTGTATATTGCCCCCGGTTTTGGAGCTATTTTAAGCATTATAATGCAACGTAAGACATTCATGTCATTGGTGTTAGTACCACTGTGTGTGGGCATTTTTTATCACGAGCTGTCACACCAAGCCCCTGGTTTCTTTTGTGCATGATAATGTGACATAAGGCATTCATAGTTTGTAGTCGGTGGTGTTCGTACCACTCTGCGTGTGTAGGTGTGTTTGAGAGAGCGATGATTTTGATTGTTATTGCTCATTAAACCTGTTTGCTATATTAGTGTTATAAGGCAATCAAATGTGTAATTTGTGGTTATTTGTGTGTGTTTGTGCCTGTGTGTCTGTGCTAATTACTGTGTGTGAGCATTTTTATGAGCCATCAAACAAGTGCTTGAGGCATTCTGTGCATTATAATGTGACGTAAGACCTTCATAGTTTGTAGTTGTTGGTAATAATATCTGTGAGTGTGAGAGAGAGAGAGATGGAGTTTGGATTGTCAATCCAAACCACCGTGGGGTGTAGTAGAATGTTATAATGCACTATAAGGCATTCATAATGTGTAATTTGTGGTAATAGTATCTCTGTAAGATTATATTATGACTTAAGACCTTCAAAGTTTTTAATTGGTGTGTGTCGGTGGGTATGTGAGCTGTTTTGACTGTATAATACGCAATAAGACGTTCATAGTGTCCTATGAGAGTCCTGGATTAAACCCACTGCATCACGGTCATTTCACACATCAGCAACGATCCAGGACAAGCCTCTTGGCACAACTTTGTCATAACGCTGCGTTGCATTCTTGGATATTGAGTACAATGTTTGCTTTGACATCTTCATCATGCTTGCTTCTATTCAGGTTGGACAAGTTAATCAAAAACATTTTGGAAATAATATTTTTTTACGCGGCTCATCAAGAGATAAAGCACCTATTAAAATGTCCACAGGTGAAGTGAGTTCAATGCGAGTCGACACAAGCAGTTAAAGAGGAGAGACTCCGGCTCTTGTCTTATTTCAAAACTAACTTTTTAATACAGAGTAAAGCAATAATAAAAGTCTTTGAAGGCATCTGTTATTTCTATGAAATCAAAAAGCGCCGATTCATATGCTAAAAGATTAAATACACAGAGTAGCAGCAGGTGAGCATCTTTTTTTTCCTTTTCTTTTTCTTCTTTTTTTTCCCTAATGCAAGGCAAAATCAGCCTAGCGAATCACTGGACTGCAAATGAGATCAGCACTGAGTTTGGGGAGAAAAACAGACAACAATTTGCCATGTCATTTTCTCAAAAGAGGATGGATGCAAATAAACAAACATGACCGGTTGAAAAGGAAAGAAAATTACAGAGTAGCACCTGTAAATTATAAAATTACCCCAGGACCCCCTGTCTGGATACGACAATAATTAGCTACAGGTGTACAGCATTAGTTTCTATTCACAAACGCACAATATTATCAGCTTTGTTATAAATGAAATAATAACAAAACTTGCATACATCATAAAGAAATGGCAGCTTTAAGTAAAAAGAGAAAAAAATACATTCTAATATTACTAAATAATATTATTATTATTATTATTAGTTTATTCACATACCTGACCTAAAATATATTGTAGATCCATGCTCACATTGTTTGTTCATTGTTTTTTGGCCTCTGTACTTGGGCACACTTTCATATTAACACGCTCCGAGTGGCAGTATGCATTTACTTGGTTTGTGAGCCGCCATTAAACACTAAAAGAAGTGATCAGGGAAATTAACCTTCGCGCTATTCTTAATATTATAAATATTTCTGCAAAAAATATATACAATAATAATAATAACGAGTAACGCTCTCACATGCCATCCTATTGTATCAGCTTATGGCTGAGTGTAAGATTGGCAGAGATTTCAGACGAGACCCACAGCACTGATGACGTCGTGTCTAAATCACGCTCATGTACGATCGGCTTCCATAACTGATTCAATCCGTGAGTGGTGCAGTTTTAAAGAGGAAAGATTGTGTTCTCACTGATCAAAATGAACCAGGAAACGATCCAGAGGCCGTAATGTAAAAAAATGTTCAAAAAATTTGAGTGTAAGACTTCTGAGCAGGAAGTCATGAGTTTAAACCCAGACACCACCAAGCTGTCACTGTTTCACCTTTGAGCCTCGACCCTTGACTGGGAGTAAGTGTAAGTCGTCCTAATTAACGAGTGTGTTGCTTAAAAATAAAAAAAATTATTAGATAAGTTTCTATTCTATATTAAAATAAGTATACCTGTTATTTGGTACCAAAGAAGTCACTTTATTAAAATGAATAAATAACTAAAATGTTAGTCATGTAAACGTATACACGCCTGCTGAAATGCATCCAAGAACTTGTCAGAATCCAGAAGGACATAAATCCAAAATTATGACACACACTGTACACAGTGTCTGGTATTATAAAACAGGCCTGTTTTTTTTATTATTTATTTATTTATTTTTTACTGATATAAGACCGGATCACTGATCATTTCTGAAGCCCATGTTTCTATCATACGTCTGTCAGAATGCCCTCAAAACACAACGTCTTACCAGTAGCACCACCATGCTTGAAGAAAGGGCCAGAGATTGTGTTTCAGCTGAGGTCATTGTACGTTTTTAGGCTTTTGTGTTTCGCCTTAAGGTTTTAACTGGTGCCAGGACTGACTGTACTCTTCTCTGCTGTAACGCTGTTGCAATTTTAATGTTTAATGAGTAATTAATTATATGAAGCCCATTCATTATAAAATTTAGTTTTTTTTTTTCACTTAAAAACAAAGCACAGCATTTAACTAACATCAGATTTGAGAGTTCAACATTTAACTTAACTAATACAGAGCACACCATCTGTAGGATTATAAAGAAACAGCGGTGTTTTACGGCTCTAATGTCTCCAAAGTCTTGAGCGCATGTTGAACTGCGAGCACAGTGCAGACAGACAGACGAGCACACTCAGACTCTAAGTAGTGTTTCGAGACTAATTAGCGCTCGGGTTTTGCGCTTCGAGACTGGTCTAAGCGTGTGTAATGAATGGGTTTGAGAGTAATTCGCTCTCAGAATTTGGAGAAAAATTCGGAGTTCGCTAGTTCGATTTCCGGAGACAGCTAATTGGCCGATGGGAGCGGGGTTGAATGGGACACGCTTGGCGCACTTGCATCAGTCACGGCTTTACAGCCAATCAGGGGCATCTGTAAGCTTGAGCAAGTGGGAGGAGCAGATAGCGCTGTCCTCCGAGAGTGTTACGCCGCTCCCAAGCGTGTGCTTAAAAAGATGCGGTTGACTGGCATAATGTGGTTCGAAAAAAGCGTGTGATAGTCTCTGGTCCTCTCTGATTAATTAGTAGCCTTGATGTGGGAGCCCCCTAGTGAAAAAAAAAAAATCAGTCAGTGTGGCGAGATATCAATCAACACACTATGTTTCACAGACATACTTTGTGATTTTAATCCCGCCCGTATCTGCCATGTCTGTCTTTCTCTCACACAATTTCTGTAAAAATTCCAGAGCAAATTACCTACTGTTTTTCAGCAAACTCGGCGGTCCTCTGAGAAATCTAATCTCGTCCGAATGCGAATGTCTGTGATTGCCGAAAATGTTTTTTTCCAAAACGCGTTTTCTTTTGTGTTTTGGATAGTACTACCGTACTATCTCTAGCGTGCCGGTATTCAAGTTTGCGCACCAATAATGTCTTGTGCAACGCCCACATGTAAAACACAGACACTTCTACCTCAGTAACAAGCACAGAGATGTTAGTCCTGTCCGAATAGGGCTTATATCGTTTTTTCCTTCTACCTCTAGCATTACTTAAATTCTTTAATAGCTTTCTATACCCAGTCACATTTTTTTTTTTTTTTAAATGACAGTAATTACAGGAATATTTTAATTTTAATTTTTATTTAATGCATTTTTTTCGTGTAAAGGATTTATTAAAAATATGTATTTTCTATTAAAGCTTCAAACAAAACAAAACATAATTTGTAGATTTTTTTTTTTTACCCTTCTTTGAAACACGTCTTCACATTTTATATTTTTTTACTCTGATCTTGAGAGAATGATCTTTTTCCTCAAGCAGTCTGAGCCCTGATCACAGCGAGGGTTTATTTTCCTGAGGGAGCTTGGCTACAGATGGTCAGGGAACAAGTGTGCAGACCACCAAAGAGGTTCTTAAGCTCCTGGACTTGAGTCTTAACACCTCATTATGTTGTAAACATACACACACACACATGCACTGAAAGGACTCATTTGTCCAAGTGCACCACATAGATGGCTATCTCAGTATTTATTGTTTCAGAATTTAATTCCTCATAAATATGCAGTAAGTGCAGGTGATTCTGAGGTCAGAGCGAGCGCTGGAACGCCTCCGGTAATTTATTATCCTTGTTGCTTTGATGATGATGAAGAAAGTCGAAAGGAACGACTAACAGTTGCAGTACATTTAAAGGTGGTGTTTGAGACCATTAAGTATTTTCTAGTTATTCCAACTCAGGATACAGACCTCCCTTTAACACAAATCTCGCTGTAAAGGCACAAATAATAAAAGGTGCATTAAAGGTGTGATGGTGTCTGTCGCTCAGGGTCATGGTGTCTGTCGCTCAGGGTCATGGTGTCTGATATTGAGGATATTGTTCTTGTTTGTATTTGTGTGTGCTTTTTCAGTTGCACACTAAAATAAGTTCAGTGCGTACATTTTTACAAGACCTATACAGAGAGTGATGCTAAAGAGGGTGTAACGTTTTTGAAAGTACTACTCAACATCGTTTCTATCACAAGATGTGCAGTTGCGCCATTAGTGAACCTCACTCTTGAATCTCGAAACCGATTGAAAATTCCCTTTGTTGCAGTTCATGGTCTCTCACTGCGCTACAGAATGCATACAGAGACAACACCATCGATGAGCGTCGTGCACAGACTGAGGAATAAACGCGAAGGGGAAACCATGCAGTTCAACGAGACTACAACAACCATACATTATCAGTTAATAAACCCTTCATCTTTTAAATTCTTATTGGCAGTTAATTAATTAATAATTAATCGACATCCCCAGTAGGTAGAGTACTACTGCGCATCATAACAGTGCATTAAGTCTGAACACGGTTCTCTTTCCCTGGATGAGAAATAAAAATAGAGAGAACACATAAAAAAAAAACACACGGGTGAGCGCTATGTGCTTTTAGCAGAACTAGCAACAGGAACGCGCTTCTCTTAGCGCACAGGGGATTGAGAATCGCGTGATTCACTCATCCAGATCCACATACGTACAACATTTTTACCCATCATGCACGCTTTTAACAACAAAGTACACTTGTACTCGTAAGTTATCGTTCAGAAGCAAGTCAAAGAGGGCAGACTTGTGTTTCCTTTAATTTAAAAAAAGTCAAACCAAGGCATGATTCTGAAATGAATCTATTTTTTTGCGTGGTAGTGAAGAGCTCTCCAACGTGATCTCATACCTTTGTAATGTAGATATAACCACAACTGCTGACCGATCAGATTTAAGTACTGAACCATTATGTTGTAAATGAGGAAAATCATGAAACTTCCATACCAGCTATTAAAAATTCACCCGAACCTTAGACAACGAGGTAACCAAGAACTCGATGGTCAGTCTGAAGGAGCTCCAGTGTTTCTTTGTGGAAAGAGGAGAACCTTCCAGAAGAAAAAACATCTTGTAGCATCAACAAAAAAAACATGAGGCTGTAATTTTGTTGAAGGTGCTTAAAAAAAAGTTTCTCATGGTCTGAAAGTCCTTTAGGTGCTTCTTGTTAAACTCCAGTCATGTGACTTTTACTGAGGCGTGGCTTCCATCTGGCCACTTTGCCATGCAGGCCTGAGTGCTGCAGAGATGGTTGTTCTTCTGGAAGGTTCTTCTCTCTCCACTGAGGAATGCTGGAGCGCTTTCAGAGTAACCATCGGGTTCTAGGAAGAGTCCTGGTGGTTCCAAACTTCTTCTATTTATGGATGATGGAGGCCAGACCTTCAATACTTCAGAAATGTTTCTGTTCCCCCCATCTGTCACTTGATACATTTGTGTCTCTGAGGTCTGTAGACAATTCCTTGGAGTCCATGGCTTGGTTTGTACTCTGACATGTGCTGTTTACAGTGGGACCTTTATATAGACAGGTGTGTGTCTTTCCAAATCATGTCCAATCAACTGAATTTACCTCAGGTGGACTCCAACTGGGTTGTAGAAACATCTCAAGGATGATCAGTGGAAACAGGACGCACCTGATCTCAATTTCGAGTGTCATGGCAAAGGGTGTGAATACTTATGTACATGTTTTTTTTTTTCAAATTTTGTAATAAATTTGCAAAGATTTCAAACCAACTTCTTTCACATGGTTGTATTGTTTGTAGAATTTTGAGAAAAATAATGTATTTATATGTATATTCGTTTTAAAATAAGGCTATAAAGTAAGAATACTAGCAGTTAAAGTTTATCCGGAATGTCGTGGTAACCATGACAACCCTGATTTAAATTTAAATTTTGCTGACTCATCCTTCCTGGACCGGCTCCTTACAGGCTCACGCATATTACAGTCCACCCTCTGCGGTTCAAAGGTCACGGCCTCAGTCGTTCGGGGATTTTTCCTCAGAGCCTAACTAATAATTATTAAACCTGGATAGGTAAATATCCTTTAACCTTTTTTTTTTGTGAAAATGTATAAATGTCCATGAGTTTTAACACTAAACTAATAAGAACAATATAATTTACTAATTTTGTAACATAAATATTAACGTAATGTCAGCTAAATCCCCCTATAAAATATAATACTATATAATTTTTTTTGTGCTTTAGAGAGAACACAAAGCAACCGTAGAGGAAAACAACGTGGCATGTGATGTATTATTATTTACTGTATTTACCCTACAATACTGATACCCCCCCAAAAAACGCTTTTATGACTTACAGTACACATACAGTGGGGCAAAAAAGTATTTAGTCAGCCTCTAATTCTGCAAGTTCTCTTACTTAAAATGACGAGAGAGGCCTGTAATTTATCATAGGTATACCTCAACTATGAGAGACTAAGTAAGAAAAAAAATCCAGAAAATCACATTGTAGGATTTTTTATGAATTAATTGGTAAATTCCTTGTTAAAATAAGTATTTGGTCACCTACAAACAATCAAGATTTCTGGCACCTGTAACTTCTTTAAGAGGCTTCTCTGTCCTCCACTCGTTACCTGTATTAATGGCATCTGTTATAAAAGACACCGGTCCACAACCTCAAACAGTCACACTCCAAACTCCACTATGGCCGCCAAGACCAAAGAGCTGTCAAGGGACACCAGAAACAAAATTATAGACCTGGACCAGGCTGGGAAGACTGCAATAGGTAAGCAGCTTGGTGTGAAGAAATCAACTGTGGGAGCAATTATTCGAAAATGGAAGACATACAAGACCACTAATAATCTCCCTCGATCTGGGGCTTCACGCAAGATTTCACTCCGTTGGGGAAAAATGAGAACAAGAACTGTGAGCACAAATGCCAGAACCACACGGGAGGACCTAGTGAATGACCTGCAGAGAGCTGGGACCGAAGTAACAAAGGCTACCATCAGTAACACACGTGCCAGACGTGTCCCCCTGCTTAAGCCAGTACATGTTCAGGCCCGTCTGAAGTTTGCTAGAGAGCATTTGGATGATCCAGAAGAGAATTGGAAGAACGTCATATGGTCAGATGAAACCAAAATAGAACTTCGTGTTTGGAGGAGAAGGAATGCTCTCATCATACCTACTGTAAAGCATGGGGGTGGAAACATCATTCTTCTTTCTTATTTTGTTTCTTATAGTTAAGGTATACCTATAATAAAAATTACAGGCCTTTCTCATCTTTTTAAGTGGGAGAACTTGCACAATTAGTGGCTGAATTTTACATTCAAGGGTTTACCATTACGTTCTTTTATTTATTTAATTATTTATTTTTAAAGAGAGAAATATAAAGATAATTATTTGAAGTGTCTGGTTAGCAATTCCATTCACGAACACCGGATCAAGTCGACGTCCTTATGATTTCCCATGTGTGTTCCCATGTGTTCATGTGTGAATCTAAAAGAGAGAAAGGCGGGGTCAGTGAATCGTTGCTTTGCACACAGTTAATAAGGTTGTAGATAATTTAAATAAAAAATGTTGGTTGTTGTCGAAGATGAATCAGTGTATGGGAACACACTGGGTTACACTACTACAACTGTTTTTACATTACATTATATTCCACTTTATTGTCATTGTGCAAAGTATATACTGTATGCACAGAGCCAATGAGATGCGGTTTCAGTTGAACTTAACCTGAAGGGGAAACGTGTCTTTGGTTAACATTAATTATTAATACCTCATCGATTATCAATTGTTGGAACGTTAACTCCTGGCGCTCTGGCTTAGTGGTTAGCCCTGTGGCCTCGCATCTCCAGGATCGGGGTTTAATTCCCACTTCGGGTCCCGCACATGTTCTCTTCGTGCTTGCTGGGTTTCCTCTGGGTACTCTGGTTTCCTCCTACAGTCCAAATACATTTACATTAAGCTAATTGTCATTCTCAAATTGTGTCCTAAAAAGAGTGTCTTAAAAAAAAAGAATTCCCCATAAGTTATTGCTAAAGTAGACCTTTAAACTGCTGTAAACCCTCTGTACCCTTAAAAAAAAACAATATATTTGTTTTATTCAGGTTGGCAAGTCTGCACTGATACTCTGTTAGTCTGTTCGACGTGACCTGGAAAGTAAAATCGCCCTTTTCTCCTCGTGTCCGCTCCAGCGCTCGGTTAATAGGTCGAGGTTATGTATCAGGTTGTAACTCTATACCTACTTTTTTCTTTTCTCCACAGCGCGCACTAGAAGGAGAGCATGGCTCACTCCAAGAATCGAGCCACAGATGGCAAAATCACCTACCCGCCAGGGGTGAAGGAGATCTCCGATAAAATCTCCAAGGAGGAGATGGTCCGGAGACTCAAGGTAAAGCACACAGGGTTCAAGGGTTCAATTCTGATCCGTCATCCTGATTGTTGTTCCAGAGACATCACTAGACAGACTTTTTTTTTTTCCCCTAGATGGTGGTAAAGACCTTCATGGACATGGACCAAGACTCCGAGGAGGAGAAAGAGCTGTACCTGAACCTGGCTCTGCACCTGGCCTCAGATTTCTTCCTAAAGCACCCGGACAAAGACGTCAGGCTCCTGGTGGCCTGCTGCCTGGCCGACATCTTCCGCATCTACGCTCCGGAGGCTCCGTACACCTCGCCGGATAAGCTGAAGGTACGAGAGACACGGAAAAAATCTGTCAGACAAAAAAAAAAAACATATGTAGTTTATTATCTAAGGTAACGAATATTCCTCAGTGCTTCCACGTGACGAGTGTAAAATCCCTGTGGAACTCGTCGCCAGGTTGCAGTTTGTGTTGGAAAAGCTCTAAACCTCAAACACACTCGATTCATCACGACTGCTGGTGGGCTCCGCCCCTTCATATGTCACTCCTGGGGAGAAGGGTGGCCTGCTGAGAGACAGAGAGAGACAGACGGACAGACAGAGAGAGAGAGAGAGAGACACTTTCCCCAACTCGTTTCATCTCCAAAGTGTTTTTCTGACCTTGTTAAAGACACTGTGATTCGCTCATCACTTTGCTGCTTCTGTTAATATCAGAGCTTTGGTCTAACCTTTATCGTTAATCTTTTTTTCCTTGCACGGTCGGTAGCAGTACAGTAATGTACAGTATACAGTATATACGGGTTAACCTTTACATTCTTTTATTTTTAATGTATTACGCTGAGGTTGACTTGAAATTAAAGAGTGAGGATCGCAATGGTTTGGGGACAAATGCGCTAAATAAATAAATAATACCAAAAAAAAAAGGGGCAAATACTGTTTTACCGTACAATACAAGTTGCTCATGATGTTTAAGCGGCGTAAATTGTAACGAACCATATTTACAAGTGAACTTTTTTTGGAAAAACAAAAATTTAAGTTGTTAAAAGCTTGAATTTATTTTATTAATGTATTTTTTTTAATTACTTTTATTTTATACTAGTTGCTATATTAAAATTAATATTTTAATAATCAAGATTTATGTATTTATTTAAATTGTTAATTTAATTAAATTCATTTAAATTAATTAATTAATTAATTAATCTAAATTTATTTAAATTAGTTTGCATTCGAGCCTGTGTTTAAACAGCGCAGCATTCTTCTGATGCGTACAGTTATAAAAACATCTGTAAAAATTAAAGGTATATCTTACAAATGATTTTTTTGGGGCATGGGATTTGTGCGAAATTTTACATGTATTTAAATAAAATTTTCTAATAAGGAAAGTCCGTAACAAGAAGGACTAGAGGAGACTGCGGCGTCCACACCGTCTACCGTGCGCTACCGTTTTCTCCTTTCGTGTCTAGAGTTACACATTTTAACAAAGTCTTAACCCAGTGGAACTAAAGGATTTAAAATGTCATCCTCATGCTTCTGTCCTCTTCCTCCTCCTCCTTTTTCTCTCAGGATATATTTATGTTCATAACCAGACAGCTGAAAGGACTGGAGGACACTAAAAGCGCCCAGTTCAATCGATATTTTTACTTACTGGAGGTATGCGTCACAATTTTTTTTTCCTTTCCTATTTATGAATTTATTTATTTGCTTATTTATTTTGTGATGAAGTAACTTAGCTTTGACTTTTTTTATTCTGTTCCTCTCTCTCTCTTTCTCTCTCTTTTTCTTTCTCTCTCTCGTTCCTGACAGAATATCGCTTGGGTAAAATCCTACAACATCTGCTTTGAGTTGGAGGACAGCAATGAAATATTTACTCAACTGTACAGAACGCTCTTCCAAGTGATCAAGTGAGTCTCTGCTTCCATGCATGCAGAAATCCCTAAACACTCACACACGCACACACACACACACACACACACTCGGCACTCGTAATTCAGAAAGGCAGGTCTGTAATTTACAGCGTACCGATGTAAATGGAAAGCTCTGGCTTATTTATCCTGTTGTAATGAGCTGTCAGCTTTCAGCCTGCCGGTATTAGACTTGGACAGTATGACAGTTGAGAGAGAGTGTGTGTTTTGTGTTTGTGTGTGTTTCGTGTGTGTGTGTGTCCCAGGTGGGACTTCCTTATTGGGAGTTCGTTGTGTATTAACCGTTTGTCATCTCAGCTGGAAACGTCTTCGCTTAGGGAAAACACAGAGGCGCAGTGATGAGCTCATGTTGTTGATGAGTAAAAAAAAATAACAGAAACCGCAGTAGCCTCCTACACACACACACACACACCTGCAGAAAGGCATCTCGTGTGCACATTGTTCCAGATTCAACAGTTTAAGAGCCAGACAGACCTAAGTGCTTCGTGACTCATATTTGTTCTTTGCTTCTTTTCTTAGTAAGAGATAACGAGAAAATTCTCTGCGTGTGCTCAAAAATGTTTCAGTGTTCCTCATAGGTTTGTGTGTGTGTCTCTCTCTCTTTCTCACTCTCTCTGTCTGTCTGCAGTAACGGACACAACCAGAAGGTGCATATGCACATGGTAGACCTGATGAGCTCGATCGTCTGCGAGGGAGACTCCGTGTCCCAGGAGCTCCTGGACACCGTCCTGGTCAACCTGGTTCCAGCTCATAAGGTACCAAACACAGATCTGCTGCAAGTAGTGCTTAATCACCGTGTACGTGTTAATCAGTAAGCTATAATTGGCTGGGTGAGTGTGTGTTTGAGTGTCAAGTCAGCCAAAACGCACCGGTTCATTAAAGCGTGTGTTGATTAACGGGCGTGTTTGATTAGTACTCCGGAATTAGTTTTTTTTTTCTATCACGTATCTGTTTCTACGTCTTTGATTTTGTCGTTCTGTGTGTGTTGTCTGTACTGTTATTCTGTCACCATTCTGTCTAAAACTCAGAGAGTCTGTCTGTCGGTCGGTTGGTCTTGAGTTCTTCCCCTCTAAAGTTCTATCAGTTACGAGTCTTCCATTTTGGCTGTTTAGTGTTCTGTCAGTCTCAAGTTATAGTTTTCTGTCTGTCTTCTAGTGTTCTTCTCTTTAGGGCTCCGCTACCTAGTGTTCTTCTTTTTAGGGTTCCGTCTGTCTTGTTATCTAGTGTTCTTCTCTGTAGGGTTCGTCTGTCTTCTAGTGATCTTCTCTGTAGGGTTCTGTCTGTCTCGTTATCTAGTGTTCTTCTCTGTAGGATTCTGTCTGCCTTGTTTATCTAGAGTTCTTCTCTTAAAGGTTCTATTTGTCTCAATACCTAGTGTTCTTCTCTTTAGGATTCCGTCTGTCTCATTACTTAGTGTTTTCCTGTTCAGGATTCCGTCTGTCTTCTAGTGTTCTTGTCTTTAGGATTCTATCTGTCTCATTACTTGGTGTTCTTCTCTTTAGGGTTCTGTCTGTCTCGTTATCTAAAGAGAAGTGTTCTTCTCTTTAGATACGATAACAAGACAGACAGAACTCTAAGGAACACTAAATAACAAGACAGACAGAACCCTACACTGAGGAACACTAGATAAGATAACGAGGCAGACAGAACCCTAGTGTTCTTGTTATTTAGTGTACTTTACTTGAGTTTTGTCTTTCTCATGTCTCTTCTGTCTCATGTTCCCTGGTTCTCCGCCTGGTGTTCTGTCACACTTGAGTTCCAGTGCTCTCTCAGTAGAACATGTTAGCATTCTGCAGTCTAACAATCCTGTCTGTCGCTCTTTGTGGTGTTTTCTTCCTCACCTCACTCGCCACGTTCTGCCTGTCTAGCGTTCTCAAAATCTAGAATTTAAAGTGTTCGAGCTGCTCCGTCTGTCCTTCTCTAGGATTTGATTGATCGTCATGTTCCGTCTGTTTCATGATTTCACATTCTGTCTGTCTCATGTTACAGCTTTCTTTCTGACTGCCTGCAGTTCTGTCTTCTGACTGTTGGTTAATTTTCCTTCATGTAGCATTTTATTTCTTTCCAGTAAATGGAGTCCTTTTCTTTTTCTTTTTTTTTAATCATCATTAAGTTCAGCATCACTCGTATCCTGTTTACCTTTTTATCAGTTGTTCTGTTTGTTATTCCATTAATTTCTACTTTTTTTTTTAACTCACCTCTGTTCTGTTATCTATTTTCTATCCACCTTTTTCTCTATGCTAGCTGATGAACCTCTTGTTCAATCTCTTTTCTCATCCAGATGAAATAAAATTCAATTTAACTGTGTAAATACTAATACGTGATTGTGTTGTTAAGTAAGGATTAAACAGACTGATTTAAAAAGCCATGTCTATTGTTTGTCCGTCACCCCATGTGTAATAATAACCTTTTGTGAAATTATTTAATTTGCAGAATCTGAACAAGCAGGCGTACGACCTGGCTAAAGCGCTGCTGAAGAGAACCGCGCAGGCCATCGAGCCTTATATAACCAACGTGAGTGTGTGTGTGTGTGTGTGTGGTGGGGGTTTACCGCCACTGGCTTTCTCTTACATCATTCAGTGTTGTTTCGAATTGTTAACCAGCTCCCGAGCTTTAACCGTAACCTCGAGCCATCATCATAAATGTGCTACTCTTAGAAATATTGGTAGTCCAAAATGTACAGGTGTTTTATTATATGCATGTAATATATTTTTTACAGTTTATTATCCAGAATTAATAAATTTAAAATAAATTCTGGAATATATTAAACTATTAGCTTATACTTATTAAGAATTTTAGTTCTTTTGGTAAAAATAAAGAACTTGGGAATAAATATAAATTTTGAGAAATATAAAGAAATTTGTTTTACTATAAAATTTGAGATCGTTATTTAGACTCACGGGGGTTACGTTCCTAGAGCACCCACAAATTGTGGAAAACCACAAATTCTTATTTATTTACACTATAATAGTGAGGGACTGGACCAGACAGAGCAGCTTCATATATAAATCATTCTGTACAGAGCGTAGAAGTAAAGAGGAGCACGACATAAATATTTGATAATTATCAAAAATCTTGCACGTTATAAAAAACCTTTTTTTTTTGCCTCCCTTTCCAAATTATGTAAGCAAATTAGTCTTAAACCTATACATTACACTAGTCTCAAAGCACCGCGAGTGCAGAGTGGTTGTGAAAAATGACGTGTGTTTGAAGCCACGCGTGCTAACGGCTGCTAAACCCACGTCATCAAGGACAAGTTAAGTTTTTTTTTTTTTTTAGGTTGAAGTGAATTATTTGCTTAGTTTGTTCAGAAATAACAGTTATGGCAGAAGACAGATGTGTGTTTTTAAGTGGGAAAACTAATGTAATTTAAAAAAACAGACTGCGTTTAGTTATTCATTTTAACTCATAAATGTAATGAAGAAAACTTTTTTTTTTTTTTTTTTTTTTAAGGTTTAAAGCCCTGTAACCAAATTGCAAAAAATCCGGATCGGATGTTTATATTTAGTAATCTGATACTTACAGAATCCCAATTTTAATCAAATCAGCAGCTAAGTATCGTGATAATGTATCGTATTCCCTTCTTACCCTGACACGCCCATCACTCTAGAATAGGATCAGTCTGGACTCATCAGACCACACGAATTCTCCATTGCTTCAAAAGTCTGATCTTAATGCTCTCTAGAGAACTAATGTTTTTTGTTTTTTCCCTGAGAACACTTTTGCAAAATCATGATTTATAAAGATTTTTTTTTCTGACAGTGATGGATGGAGGTGTTTGAAGTTTGTCCCCATTTTCTCAGTTTTTTAACCAGGTGCTGATGCTGGGGAAGACGTCAGTAAGCGACCTGTCGGAGCACGTGTTCGATTTAATCCTGGAGCTCTACAACATCGACAGTCACCTCCTGCTGTCCGTTCTGCCTCAGCTAGAGTTTAAGCTAAAGGTAAAATCCTGACTCCAGGTGATTTTGGACATAAGAGAAAAATCACCCCAGTATACACATATGGATCAAAATCAGGAAAAATAAAGTGGTGGCAGCTTTCGCAACAAACCTACGTCCCCGATCAGAGTTAGATTTTTCCTGCTGAGGCAAAGGCTCATCTTATAGCTTCATTAAATCCACATCACGAAAGGATTTCTTAATAATAACCCGAAATAATACTCAAGTCTCGAAGCTTTTGAAGATATAAAAATGCATTATCCAGCAAGCATGGAAATCCTAATGATTCTTTTTACAATCAAATAATTTTTAACATGATTTTTTGTTGGAGACCTGGACACTCATGAGTCCCTGGTAATGAGCAAGCAGACAAAAAGACACAAATGCTCTCTGTACTGTTCACAGATTTGAAACCAACATTAAAATGTATACATGGCAATCAGAATGGCATCAATGACTTAATATAAAAACTACATGAAATACATTTCCTTTTAATAATCGTTGGGATCAAGACACTTTATATAAAATGCAGAAAATAAAGAGAAAATTTTAATAATGACTGTTTTTAAAGTTACTTAGGAAAAAAAATTATCTAGTTTTAATATTAAAAAAACAAAAACTGTCTCTCGCCATGAATATATCTGTGGAAGATGGCATGGCGTTAAACAAGAAAGAAAGAAAGAAAATTCTGACTTGCTCATAGCTGTTAATACACCGTAACCAATGCAGCTTCATAAACGGCTTCTTATGTAGCATGAAGCTGCCAAACCTAAAAACAACAAACCTGATCTCTTTCTTTATAAATGTTGTTCTGTACACGTACCAAGACCCGAGCCTGCCTTTTCTTTCTTATTTTTTTTTTTTTTTTTTGTGAACAAGGCTAGAACACATTCATCACATTCTCCAGGGTGTGTATATTTTCACATAAGCCGCCGCAGAACATGTTGTGTGTGTGGTATTGTTATTTATTTATTTATTATTATTTTTTATCAGAGGCTCTTCATCGTGGAGAACACACACAGTAATGTAGAATAAATCCATGTCCATGATCACTTATATTTTAATCCCAAGCTTCAACAAGGGGCTGTTTTTCTTTCTTTTTTTTTTTTTTTTTTAAATAATAACTTATTTTTTTTTAATGATAACTTGTAGGTGAATCATCCTTATCAGGGTTTTTTTTTTTTTTTTTTTTTCTTTTTTTAGACTTTTATTGTTTGCGCAGATGTTGAGAAATTTTTTTTATACTCAGAATGCAATAACAGAAATGCTGAATAGACTAAATGAGTTCATTCATCACATAAGAATTAATTGACTTGGGCATCAGCTCTGAAAGGAATGATCTGTGTCTTTGTGTGTGTGTGCACAGAGTAATGATAACGATGAACGGCTTCAAGTTGTCAAGCTGCTCGCCAAGATGTTTGGCGCTAAGGACTCGGAGCTCGCGTCCCAGAACAAGCCTCTGTGGCAGTGCTACCTCGGGAGGTAAAGCTTCCTCGCCCAGTCCCGCATCATCGCTTTTAGTTTATTAACACGACTGTTCTCTAATTATCTAACAAATTAAAATCCGTCCTGTCTGAGCTGCTGTTTTTAACAATTCCCAGGTTCAACGATATCCACGTTCCTATTCGACTGGAGTGCGTGAAGTTTGCCAGCCACTGCTTGATGAATCATCCGGATTTGGCAAAAGATCTCACAGGTGAGAGACGGGTGACGCCTTGAGAGGTGGTTAGAGTCACGTGGGTGGTATGAGTATGATCAATCTCAGGAGGAATATGAAGTTTTGTCAACTTTCTTTTTTTTTTTTTAATCTTTAAAATTTGTTATGCAGTGTTATTGATTTTTTTTTCTTTCATTGCTAGATTTCAGTGATTACATCAAATGCAGTGTAAAGTGTCTTTTTTTCCCAACCTAGGCAATATGATATAAAATAAATTTAATTTCATTTTAACCATTTAACTACTGTATATAAACGCAACTGTATGAATGATATACTTATAGATTGTTTTTAGTAGATTGTTGTTAAGAACAGACAGAGAAAGTAAACCTTATGTACAGATAGAAATTATATAAAAAAATTATATATAAATAATAACAAAACAAAAAACTAAACTAAGGATGGGAATCATTCCGGATGAACCGATACGATATCATCATGATACGTCTGTGCCGATTTGAAACATATTTTGATTCAGTAAGAAATCTTTTGGAATTTGTTACAGTTCAATTCAAAATTTAGCAAAACCTTTGCTCCTTCCACAACATGTGTCAGTGGGTGTCTAGTTTAAAGCTAACCGCCTGTAGGATTATCGAGGTACTGTGACGTCACACCACCTCACATGCAAACATATAAAAGAAATATATATATATATAAAAATTAAGTCGGTGTAAGCGATACATGAATCAGCATAGAAAAGAAATGTGAAACATCACACATTTGATTTTTTTACTCGGATTCCTAATTAATTAATTAATTAATTTAAAAAAACAATATTTTTTTAAGCGGATATTTAATTCAATTCATGATTAGACTTTTATTGAAAAATTATTGTCCAATGCACACACAACCTTATTTACAGGCTACAATCATAAACACTCGTATTTCTAAACATAAACAATTGTTTTTTTTTATAAACACTAACAAAAAAGAAATATAAAATATATATATATATGAACAATATTGCTTTGGATTATTGGATTTTAATTTTAATTGAATAAAAAAAAATATTCATATCTAGCACACAAACTCACATATTAAACCTTATTTACTTTAATAAGCCTTTTTTATCCCGAAATATAACTCGCACACGTTTTGCGCAGTATTCGCTGAGCCTCCTAAATACGAATGTCTTTCCCGGTTTACGCACCTGGGTCACACAGATAAAGAAATACCACTTTTTATAATTAGTTCCATTACCAGATAAATATATAAGCAGAAGAATAGTTAAAAGAATGATTATAATTAATATTTTCCAAAGCAGTATGAATTGGTCCAAACAAGCGGCCTAGCACTGGGTTTTTCGCTGTATTCGATGTGCTGCATGATTACACTATAGCTTCTCTAGTACACACCACCTCCTGGTTCACGTTGGCAAAGAAATACCAGCTGCTCATACGATCACGTGTTTTTATGGTCATTTTCAGTTGATTTTACGAATATAAATTAATAATGAGTATGTACGAGAATTAATGCTGTTTCCATATTCCAGTAACCATAAAATGTATGTCTTTTTAAAATAATGCATGGCATCTGCATGACTTATCTAAAAAATCTAATTGATTCCTGAGGTCTGTCGACAAATTACATATGTATACAGAGGTGTGTGGCTTATTTATTTATTTTTTTTATTTGTTTAAACTATTATTGGTCATTCACCAGCGTTGCGTTTCTGCCCACTTAATTTCTAATGGTTAAATATTGAAACGAGTAACTAAAAGTTTTGAATCCATATGTTTAATGGCTTTTCTGAGGTTTTTGCTAGAATTTCAAGAAATATAAAATCACAGCTTATATCTTTCTGTCGTTGAGGATTAAGTGATGATTTGGCATCCTCTGTTTTATTTATTTTCTTCCCCTCTCTCTTTCAAAGAATATTATTTACAACTCTGCGTTATTTATTTTAAAATTGATTACAATCGAAACGTGACTGTTTTGTGCTTTCCAGAGTATCTTAAAGTGAGATCCCACGATCCAGAGGAAGCCATTCGGCATGACGTCATTGTATCCATCGTGACCGCCTCGAAAAAGGACCTCGCCCTCGTTAATGACCACCTGCTGAACTTTGTCAGAGAGAGGACACTCGACAAAAGGGTGTGTTTCATTGTTATTTCTTTTGCTTTATTATTTTCCATTTCTACCATCATCGAGCCTGTTACGTGTGACATCAGTGCATTTGGCTGGCCAGAGCTCATTAGCTTTAAGGTTTCTCTCTCGAGCTCCACTCCATTTCTCTCCCTAATCTAATCTGCAGCCTCTTCGGGCCTCCAGGCAGAGGAGGCCAAATGAAATATATCGAACCATAACTCACATTTAGCTGTTCTCTGGGCTTTTCACATCACGTCCACAGGGGGTAAAACGTAATCGCTTCTCTTTCTGTACACCTGCATAAACGATGCTGCGAAAGGCATTTCACATCTCTGTTCATCCTGAATCGTGAATAGTGTCTTTAGTTGAAACCCGAGTTTTTACCAAAATGGTGCTGGACGCAGGGGTTAATGGTCTTGCTCTAAGGCTCAACAGTGGCAACTTGTGAGTGGGATAGCAGTGACATGCCCTTTTCTTTTGAGTGTGTTACATTTTCCCTGATATTTGCATGAGGAGCAGTTTGCATCAGCTGCCTTGGGGATGTGAATCTCCTTCTCATTCGTAGCTCATTTGTGTCTGACAGGTGGAAATCGGTCGTGAGTTTAAGGAGAAAATAAGCGGCGAATAAAAGAAATCCGTATCACTTTAAGGAACAGTAGATTTTTAACATGCAGTAAATCCCCGACTTACGAACATTTGAGTTATAATTTTCCGCAGATACGAACGGATCACCGGTTCTACGAACAAGTCACGGATGTAGCTTGCGTGTATTGTACTTGTAAAAAATAGATACTGCAGTTCATAATAATAACAATTATTATGAAAAATTAAAATTATATACGATAAATTACAATTATATACGATATTTTAAGTGTGCAAGTTCAATATATTTTATGTGTGTGTGAGAGAGAGGCGGGAGAACTGAGTCTGCCTCACCGGTTCCATTGAATAATTTCGGGAGGACAATGAAAGAAAATGTCTGTCCTGTAAAGATGTCCTGATGGTGAATAATCCTAATTTCGGAAAATCCCCAACAAAACTGTGGAGCTTACTGTCCACTACAGCTGTAAGGAAGAATGGCAGGCCTTTAAACAAGGTCAGCCGTCTCCTTTATGTCCCTAGGATTCCTCGCGCGATCTTGCAAGAGTATAATGCGGAACCCAAACACAAAATTTGTTTTTTTTTTTAAAATAAATTATGCTTTACATTGTATATTTCCGTAAACGGTGTATAAGACTCACTTTGTTTGACTTACGAACGAATCCGACTTTTAAACAAATCCGACTTCCAAACATGCTCTCGGGAACGGAAAAGGCAGGGACTTAATGTAGTCCTTTTACTTTTTGCTCTTCTAATACCGTTTTTGAAACCATGAACGGTTTCTGACTGTCAAACAAGCATTACTTTACATTGTTCTTCATTTTTTTTTTTTATCATCAAGTGTTACAAAGACTGTAACAGTGTTAAAATTTAATACATTATTACTGTTTTATTTATTTTATCATTTTAGTTTAGTATTTTGAATTGAAATGTTTGAGTTGCATCCCTTGATAACCTACTGATGTTTTATAGCCTGTTTCAAGTACAGATTGGCTGGTCCAAAACTGTTCTTTATTTATTTATTTATTAATTAGTAAATTCTGAAATTCCCCTTGTAGAGTTTCTATTAGGATGCGTGATACAGTTTGAACACATCTCCTTTTATTTATGTACATGTTACTCGCAGTGGGCTCCAAGTGTATGAGCATGTGTGTGGAGAGATAAGTGTGTGAGTCCGTGGGTTATCACAGTGAGCTCAGGGCACAGGGCAAGGGTGCAACCTGGTTGGGTGCCAACCCACTGCAAGGCATTTTTCGGGAAAAGCCACTTAGCCTAGAACACGAGTCTTTGACACGTGTCTGGTAACTAGATTACCCGGAAGGAAGCCATAAAGCACAGGGAGAATGTGCAAACTCTACACGACACTTACACACACAGATACAAGATTCAAACCCACAACCCTGGAGGTGTCACTTGACCTCTAGACCACTCTGTTCAGCGTTTTTTGTTTCAATGTCAATTTATTATTATTATTATTTTTTTTAATGTTTCAATGCCTGTGTTTCAGTGGCGAGTGCGTAAGGAAGCGATGATGGGCCTCGCACAGATCTATAAGAAGTACGCTCTGCAGGCGGAGGCGGGGAAGGAAGCATCCAAACAGATCTCCTGGATTAAAGACAAATTGCTGCACATCTACTACCAGAACAGTATCGATGACCGGTGAGTGATACTGGACACCCAGGGGTCACACTTTTCTGCTTTTGTATGTGTGTGTGTGTGTGTGTGTGTGTGTGTGTGTGTACTGCCCAGGGTTTGGATTTAAAAAGACGGTCCTCTTGCCTATTTGTCATTTTATTAAGGTGTTCAATCTGCTGTAGCTCATGCGCTTATTTATTTTATTTATATAAAATAAATAAATAAATACACAGACACGTATATACGCACACACACACATATGTGAGTGTGTGTGTCTGTGTATTTATTTATTTATTTATTTATTTATAAATAAGGCGCAGAGACAACACTTAAATTTCACGTCTTGAGAGATTTATTTCCTTAGGTGTAATTACAGTTTTGGTCAAGTGGATAGGTATGCTTTACATTGTATATTCGTGTCAAAAGCGTATAAGACTCACTTTGTTAGAACAAATCCGACTTACAAACGCGATTCCAGAAAAGAACTTGTTCGTAAGTCAAGGACTACCTGTAGTTTGTCACACTTTAAATGCTTGTGGTCATAAAACATAGTTTAATATTACACAAAGATAACTCAACAAAATTTAAAATGCATTTTAAAAAAACTGATTTCATTTTTAAGGGAAAAAAAAACAGCTGTCCAAACCTGCCTGGCACTGTGTGAAAAACGAATTGCCCCCTAAACCTAACAACTAGCAACAACTGCGATCAAGCGTTTGCGATAACTGGCACTGAGTCTTTTACATCACTATGGAGGAATTCTGGCCCGCTCTTCTTTGCGGAATTGTTTTAATTCAGCCTCATTGGAGGGTTCTCGAGCATGAACAGCCTGTTCAAGGTCACGCCACTGCATCTCAATCCGTTTTAAAACCTTCATTTTATTTTTTCACAAAAGGCAAAGTAGGTTTGGACAGCTTTTATTCCCTTGATAAATGAAATCATTTATTTCAGGTGAGCAAGTGACACAAAATCTCTACAGAGTGTTTAAACACATTATTAATAATTTCTCAAGCTTTAATTTATTTCCTCCTAATGAGAAAGTGATGGCTTTGTGATATTTAAGCTTGGTAGCTATCCAAGTGTGAAAAACAAATTAATCCATACCCTTCTTCCTACATCGCTCCAAAGCCACAGGCAATAATACAGTCATCAGTCAACTTGTAGTAAAGGATTATATGATGTGATGATATATTGAACACTTACGCCGGTTTGACATTTATATAATTCCCGTCCATCTTCACAAATCTCCACTTCAGGATCTATAAAATAACTAAGAGTGTTTTTACATTGGGACTCTGGGATTTGTTTCCATGGACGCTTGACTTTCAAGTCTGGTTCATTTTAATCAGTGTGAGCGCAATCGCTCCACGCTCAGGAACCGTGTCCTCTTGAAGAGGAAGTCTCGAATTCGATACGGAGGCCACGTCATCAATGCCATCTGTCTGATCGGTCTAGCTCGAACCAATCCAAAGCCATAGCTGATGGAGTAGAAAGTAGTGTGTGCGAGAGCGCCGTTTTTGATATTTTTCCGAAATATCGATAATGTTAGGAGCGGTGTTGGGTGTAACGAGTTACAAAGCAACGACTAAAACAACATGCATAAGGAATCACAAAGGAGTTTTCATTTTTAGCAATAGAAAAGTGCTTGAACTAGTTACCTTTATCAGAAAGTAATGCTGTAATGTAACTGATTACCTTTTTAATGACAGTAATTTTGTAATGTTATTACTTACTTTAAAAAGTAACAGCCCCCAACACTGTTTAGGAGTAGAGCGAAGGTTAGCTTCTTCTCTTCTTCTTCTCTCGTGTTTTAATGGCGGTAGTTGCATATTGTCATCTGCTGTATGCAGGTGCGTACTCAAGAACGGAGAAATATAATAATAAACGCTGGCTGGCGGGGGGAGTGTAGAGCAATCGTTACAAATCAATCGTCCCTAATGTGAAAACGCCCTGAGAGGACCTGCAGCCAAACACAAACCAAGCATCTAAGACTGGAAGTCTGTTTTAAAAACAGGGTTTTATTTTTTTTCAGTTTTAAACCCCGTTTCTAAAACAGACAAACGGGGCAGGGATTTTAATTACGACAAACCACCACAGTATTTCTAAGAATAAGAAATTTAAGCATTGAAATAAAAGCTTGCCCTTTTAACAAGCTTCATGAAGATTTTTTTTAGTCTTTTTCCTATTTGCCCCTTCTATTTTAGAATAAAAAAAAAGCATCTGTATTTATGCTGAGATAAAAACACCACCTTAAGCACCAGATGTTCTTTTTTGTTTTTAAACACATGCTCGCGCTCATAGAGATGCTTCTCATCCAGGATCTGTTTTTGTCTCAGTTCCTGCTCTCTCTCTCTCTCCCCTTCTGTGTGTGAGGGAATAATAAAAATCATGATATAGAGCGCTATGAATACACACTACCCCGCCCCTGGAGAGATGGAGAAGCTGCAGGGAAAAGGCACTGATATAATCGGTAACTGCATCATGCAGAGAGAGAGAGAGAGAGATAGAGAGAGAGATGAATCTGACAGCTTCTGGCTCCGACACTCATTTCCTGTTTATATTTACAGACACTTCACAGTCTTCTATCACATCTCCGTGTTTGTGTTGCACATCAATGTCTGTAGATTGTAGCCAGGATGCGATATGATCACAATAAATCTGCCGAGATGCCCGTCATGCAATTCATTTAGAAAGTAAGTGCACCCCGTCAGCGTTTATCCAAGGAAAAGAGGGAATCTGAGTATCTGTATTTCACCTGGTGTATGAAAGAGAAATCCACAACGACTTTTTTATTTTTATTTTTGTGAATAGGAAAACAACCTTGCTGTTGTGTAATGTATGGATTGAGACCGCTGATCAAATTATTTTCAACAGAGAACATGCATGTTTTTTAATATAGAGAGGGGCAAATACTTTTTCACCACACTATACTTCTGATATTTTTTCTTTTTTTTATGTAATCATCAAACCAAGTTTAATATTACACCAAAAATTTAGTTTTCAACAATATTTTTCAACCCATTATTTTCAATAATATTTTTATTTTCATTCTATACAACAATTTTTTCTTTTGTACATGCTTAATTAGCAGTTAATGGGCCTAATAATGAACATAAGCACAAGAACAGCGCCCTGTGTGTTTTTCTCTAACGGTAATCTGCAGAGAATATATTTTAATATTTCCATTAATACATTACATATGTACATGTATAACAGTAATAATAATAAAATTAAGTAAAATACAATCGATTTATAACCAATAGTTTGTTTGTGTCTTAAATTCAAATCTTTTAAATAGTTTATAAAAGTCTCCTTAAATACTATGGAAGCATAAAAGTGTCTTAAAGGACTTGTAAGTTTTTCTAACCTAATTTTAACAACCTGAAATTTAACACTGTGGAACCTCGGGATACGGCTGTTCTCCCTTAAAGACTTTCACCCTAAAACTTAAAATTTTAGCGATTTTTAAAATCTGCATCAGCATAAAAACGAACCGAATTGAAAACGCCAGCTAAGTTGCACGAACGTTGCGCGAGCTGTTCAAAACTAGTTTGCATCAGTGGAAGTTTGAAAAAGGTACGTGATTTATTGTGCTTTTTTATTATAGGTAATATCTCAGCGTTTACATTGTGTCTGATAGGGAAGATGTAAGCAAGTGCTGAAACCTTCGGGCATTATGAATGCTTTCCGTTCAGTCCAAATTTGCAATGCAGAGAAATTCTAACATTTTTATTTGAAAAGGTTTTGTTCACTTCATGTAATTAAACTTATTTTGTTTTAAGGAGTTTTACTTCCTTCTATTAAATACTTATTGTTTTTGTTTATATATTTTTTTATTTCATTTTACATGACTTTTCACTTGTGTAATATATTTTCTGAAAAATATTTATTTATTTGTACGCAGCTGTGCGGGCTGTCCGAGCGTTCGAGATTCTTACAAGATTGCATGATAACTCAAACCGTGTATTTGAATATTTCATGTATCACTTTATCACTGTAACCAGCAGATTGGTTAGGATTTGCATTTGATCTAGACAGGTCAGGGTCACGGCAAGGTCAAATGCTCCCTACATTTTACTTTTCCACAACAAGTTTCTTTTCAAGAAGGATGAAGGAGGATTAGAGGTGTTGGCCCTGTTGTTTGATTAGTCACAATAAGAACTCGCCGTGAGCCTCGGTTATTAGTCTTTCAAGAGAAGAAGTGTGTAAACTTTTATTTATTTTTTTCTTTTTTTTTTTGCGAAATAAATGTTGCAAAAAAGAGGTGACCTTGTACCCAGATCCTCTGTTTTAAACAGCACCACTTCCTAAATCAGGACTGAACCATTATTTTGATTAGACTTAATCCATGGATTTGTGTCAGTTTACCTCCTTGATATTTTATTATATCCTTCAATCAGAGCTGCACGATTTGATTAATTATTCACATGGCGATTATTTCGTAACCCATTGTGTTTGCACCCATTTGGTATTCCAATTTATTGATGTCTGGTAGATAAACTAAAAGCAAATAATATCACCAGGTTGCATAAAGTCAACTCACAGTTGTACATTTGTTAGTTCATGAAATCCCTTTTTCACAACTTGGTCACCATGACCTTCTCTAAGTAATACATGACATTAGTAATAATAATAGGAAGAAGGACAAAAACAACTTGTTTCCTCAAGAATAATGGGGTAAAGGGGATTTTATTATTATTGTTTTTTTGGTTTTTTTTTTTTTTAGATCATTAGATGAAATTTTTGTTGAAGTGAGAGATACCAAAGACGCTGGACTTCTGAACCAGTTACCTTAAACAGTGTCGCAAAACAATCAATAAACAGCGCACACTAATTAATCATTTATATAAATATTAAATAACACACAACTGTCTCTCATAAAGACCATCACAGGAAAGCGAGACCAAAACTGAGCTCTGCTGCAGAGGAGACGTTTATTTAGAGTCACCAGCCTCAGAAATCACCAATTAACCTCAAACAGCACCTCGGATTAGAGCCGTTATGAAGCTTTACAGAGCAGAAGTAGCAGATATACATCTCAATATCAACCGTTCAGAGGAGATTATTGTACATTTTGGATGACATCAGTATTGTTTTATGATGTAGAAATAAAAAAAAAGTTGTATAGGGAGAATTAAAGCAACAATAGTTCTCTGAACCTTTTGTATAAATTATTATTTTATTACTTTTTTTTTTCACTGAAGACCTTGGACCTTTTTGTTCCACATATACCATTTTTAGCCTTTGTTAAGCTTATGTAAAACATTTATACATTTATAAATATGCATGAAATAGCACCGAAGCGAAAACCTTTGCAGTCCAGTTTTGTTTTCTTTTTTTTCTTCTTCTCTTTAATTCCTTTCTTCATTCCATTCATTTATCTTTGTTGGCTTCTTTCCTAGTTTTTTTTCTTTCTTAATTTTGTTCTTTTTAAATTAATTTTCTTCATTATTGTATTATATCTTTCCGAGTGCTGCACACTTGTTATCTGTCTGATCGTCTCGTCTCCTTGCCAGGTTGCTTGTGGAGAGAATCTTTGCTCAGTACATGGTGCCTCACAACCTGGAGACCACCGAACGCATGAAGTGTCTGTATTACCTGTACGCTACTCTCGATACTAACGCAGTCAAGTAAGTCCAGCGTTACTTCATTACCACACTACAGTCTGGGTGGGTTTGTGTTTGTTCAGTTCCACAGCATGTGGTCCGAGTCCTCTGATTGGCCAGAAGCTGTTGGTTTCATTTCCATTCACAGCAGCTCTGAGTGAAGTTTCAGCTACGCGCACATCTTTGGTTTATGTTAATGCACTCGTTTAAAGTTGTTGTTGTTTTTAATACTAACAGGTAATAACTTCTTTATTTTAATATAGTTATTTTTAAATGTGTTTTGTTTCCTTCTCCTCTTTTTCATATATATTTTTTTTCCTTACTTTTTATTTTTTTACTTTATTTTCTGTCATTTCCTTTTTGTTTATTAAATTTCTTTTTCCCTTTTATTTTACTATTTCATTTTTAATTTAGTTTATGTATTTCCTTTCTTTTTCATACATTTGTTTTCTTTTTTTATTAATTAATTTATTTTCTTTTTTAATTATTTATCTTCTATCTTTACATTTTACTTCTATTTTTTATTTCTTTGCTTAATTTATTTTTTTATTTCGCTTCCTTTCTTTTCTTTTTTTTACTTTTTTATTGCTCAATTTCTTTTTTTCTTTTCTATTTTTAAATTGTTTTATATATTTTTTTCTTTCTTTTTGTTTTTTTTATTTAGTTCTGTTTTAAAAGTATTTACATTTTTTTCCCGTCATTCCTTTCTTTATTTCCTTTCTTTACTTACTTTGTTTTTCATTTCTTTCTCGTCTTTTGCTCCTTTTTTAAATGTTTCTTTCTTTTTTAACTTGTAAATAAGAATAATAAGGCTAATAATGAAAGGAGTGAATAACTTTTACAATATAAGTGATAATGAGAGCAAAATGGTGGATGGATCCTCTCTGACGGTACATGTAATTATAAACGGTTTGTCTACAGACTTTAATGAATGAAAATAGTTCTTGCGTATCAGCTTTAAAGTGTAACAGTTCCTTTAGTACTGGACTACATCACACTAATACTATTGTTGATTTATTATCCCATAACAGCATCCCTTCATCACTGGTGTTCCATTCCGTGTGTGTGTGAGTGTGTGTGAGTGTGTGCGTTTTTTGCTCATAGTACGATTGACACTTTTATGTTTTTTTTTTCTCTCTATTAGTTTCCAAACTAATAGAGAAGATAGTGTGTATAGGATAGTGTGTATGTTAATGAATCTGTGTTAATCATGGTGTTTTTCTCAGAGCCCTGAACGAAATGTGGAAATGCCAGAACATGCTGCGACACAACGTCAAAGATTTACTGGATCTGGTTAAGCAGCCAAAGGTACACTCTCTCTCTCTCTCTCTCTCTCTCTCTTTCCCTTACTCTCTCTCTTTCCCTCTCTCTCTCTCTCTCTCTCTCTCCCCCTTACTCTCTCTCTTTCCCTCTCTCTCTCTCTCTCTCACACTCACTTTCTCTCTCTTACTCTCTCTCTTTCCCTCACTTTCTCTCTTACTCTCTCGCTCTCCCTCTCGCTCTCTCTTTCTTTCCGTTCTCTGTGCCAGTAAATTAAGCACGACCGTGTCATGATTTCTGCCAAAACATAATTTACACATACACTTTTTTTTCCCCCAGTCGGACTCTTACAACAAAGCGATCTTCTCAAAGGTCATGGTCATCACAAGTAAGACTCACGTTACGGTTCTCGTCTATCCTGTTTTTTTCTTGTTTTTTTTTTTTTTTAATTGAATAGGAAAGGCATTAATTCACATCTGTTTCTGTTGTTTGCCTTTTTTTTTTTTTGTTAAATAGGGAACTTGCCCGACCCGGGGAAGGCGCAGGACTTTGTGAAGAAGCTGGCGCAGGTCCTGGAGGAGGATGAGAAGATCAGGAAGCAGCTAGAGCAGCTGGTCAGCCCGACCTGTTCCTGCAAACAGGCTGAAGTCTGCGTGGTAAGTCTGTGTTTAACGTTCCTACCTTGCTGAGATTGACTTCTTCTTTTATTCCTAGATAAATTAAATAGATTGAGCCACAAGAATGGTTGACCTTCCAAAGTGACATTTCTAAGATTTCTAATGAAAGTCTTGTGTAGTTGTTTACTGTTGTTATTTTTTGTGTGTGTGTGTTTATTTTTGTGTAAATGGTGGCCCTTTATGATGATTGATTTTTTGGGTTTTTCTGTAGCTCGGCACAAAACTATAAGCCTGGCTAAGCAGTCGGCGAGACATTTATACTCTTCTCAGTGAATAAAAAGCCTCAGAACAAGCTTAGTACACATGAATTAATTTCCATAATGTTTAATACAAGCTCTTCAAATAAATACAAATGAATCATCAAAACATGTATAAACTTGTATATTCTAAATGAATGCGGAATTTTATCACGGTTATGGATGTGGCGTTAAATATAAGTTTAAAACAAACTCTGAGTTTTAAAGACAGCTGCAATAAAAACAAAATGTGAAAATGTTTTTTTTGTTGTTGTTTTGTTTTTTATAAATAGTTTAGGATAAACCATAAATCTACGTTATGGATGTGACATTTCCATGTTATGGAGGTGATGAGTCATGCTGAGGGTCATGCTTAAAATAGTGAATTTAATATGAAACATTAGAAGTAGGAATTATAAATTTAAACTAATTAGGAAACTATTAAAATGGTAATTATTGCTGATATATTTTTTAGCTGGTCCTTCTCTCTTTTATTTTATCGCATGCTTTCCATCACTTTTATTTCTCCTGCTTCATAATGCTCACTATTAACATTACTGTTTAATTTAACATTTAGTAAGGAAGCTCGGGTCTGAGCGCAGGGTCAATCGGGATACAGCGTCCCAGGAGCAGATGAAGGGGTTAAAGCCGTTTTCACATTAATGATTGCCCCACCCTCCACACTCTTGTTTTTTGTGCTGCATTCTCGAGTAGTATAACTCCCCCTTGATACAGCAGGGGGCAGTACGCAACTGCTTGGTTTGTGAGCCGGATATTAAACACCAGAAGAAGAGAACAAGGCTGTAAACTTTTGCGTTATACCTAATATGCCTTCCTAAGTTTGGTTATTGGCAGTGGCTGTGTAGGTCAGAGGATGAGATTGGCGCGTGCTATGAGCACACAGATATTTCGGACGTGAGCGATGGTCCCGAGAGGTCACGTCTAAACAGCCGTCTGCTTCCATGCTCGGACACGACTTCTCATTGATTGAATTCGCGCTCGAGTACGCCGTACCGTTCTTGAGAACACTTCTTCTGACAGACTCGAGCATGGAATGATTGTGTTCTCACTGATCTAAACGAGCCAGGCATATACACTACTGCTCAAAAGTTTGTTTTTGTTTAGTGATTTATTTCCTACATTCTACAACAATACTTGGGATTTCACATTTCAAATGCTATGAAATGACGCATATGGAATTAGGTAATTATGTAACGACAACAAAACAGTCAGTTGAAATTATAAGACATGAAGGTCAGCTGTTCTGGAACAGTTTGTGCAAGAACAGTATTGTGTTAAGTGTGTTTGCAAAAACCCATCAAGCTCCATGATGAAACTATCTTTCACGAAGACCTTCCCAGGAAAGCAAGACCAAAACGTACCTCTGCTGCAGAGGAGCAGTTCATTTAGAGTTACCAGCCTCACTAATTAACAAACAGCACCTCAGATTAGAACCATTATGAAGGAAATACAAAACAGAAGTAGCAGATACATATATAACATATAGATAATTATATATAACTGATTTTAAAAGCGAAAGTGCTGGTTTGTTTCTGATGCCGTGAGCAGCCCTGTTAATTTGACGTCACTTGCTGAAGTGACGTGTTTTTCTTACTTTCTTTGTTAAAGGTCTAAGATTATGAAGTCGTGTCTCCTTGATTAATTGATTTTTTTTTTTTTAAGAACTTTTAATTAAGACTTTATACACATTTTCCCAAGCTGTCATGTCTGTAGCATAGGCTAAAATTTTGATTCATGGCCACTGTGCTGAAGAGTGTTAATCTGAACGCATTAAGTATGTTATAACCCAGGACTTTTTTATGTTTTTTTTTTTTTTTATTCGTTTTTTGTTTGTTTTTGCAGAAAGAGATCACAAAAAAACTGGGCAGCCCCAAACAGCCGAGCAACCCTTTTCTAGAGATGGTAAAGTTTTTACTGGAGAGGATCGCTCCCGTCCATATCGACACAGAGTCCATCAGGTAAAGTGCGCTGACGTCAATCGCATTATCACTCATCTAATCTCGGCATCTTCATCTTCCCGAGTCTGACACTCTCTCTCTCTCTCTCTCTCTCTCTCCTCAGTGCACTTATTAAACAGGTGAATAAGTCAATAGAAGGAACAGCAGATGACGATGATGAAGGTGTTCCCACTGAACAGGCCATTAGGGCCGGGCTGGAGCTGCTTAAGGTAACCACGGATTCAATTCTGCACGATGTCAAGGCTGTGGATGTGTTTTATCAGATTATAATTGTGTGCTTATTGTTTTTTATGATTGATTTGTTTGGGACAGTTAGACATTTTACACATTTTTGGACACAAGCTTCAGGATCTGAAGGCTCCGTAAAAAGCATGTTGCATTTCTTCTGACTCCTAAAAAAAGTCTAACGTGTTGCCTCCCTAGGTTTTGTCTTTCACTCACCCCGTGTCCTTCCACTCGGCCGAGACGTTCGAGTCTTTGCTCGGCTGTCTAAAGATGGACGACGAGAAGGTGGCCGAGGCAGCCCTGCAGATCTTTAAAAACACAGGCGGAAAGCTGGAGGAGAGCTTCCCACACATCAAATCGTAAGCGTGCTGCTTATTTTTAAATTAGATTAGATAGTAAGTAATACATTAGTAGAGCTAGAAGAGTTCCTTTCTAAAAATATATTTTTCTCAGCTCATGCTGTTCCAATGTAGGTAGTCCCAGACATACGAACATACGAGTTACGAATTTCTGAAGATATGAGCAGACCATGGTTCTACGAACATTTGTAGATGCAAACAAAGCGTGTATTGTACAGAAAATAGACACTGCAGTGCACCAGATACCCTGTATCTGGTAAATTTATAAAAATATCTGAGGACCAGTATATTGTGTGGGGATGCAGGAGAAATGAGTCAGCCTCACTGGTTTCAATGAATCAGTCCGGGAGCACGATGATAGAAAATGGCTGTCCTGTAAAGCTGTCCTGATGGTGAATAATCCTAATTTCGAAAAATCCTCAACATAACAGAGTTCAAAGTCCAATACAGTGGAAAACAGCTCTGAGACAAAATTGCCCCTGGAATTCCCCTCGCGATTTAAAGGTGCTGAGACGACAATGTAACGTTTTTGGCCACATGATGGCAGTGTGGGAGGAAAGGTGACAGAAATTTAGTCAAGTTGATTGATATGCTTTACATTTTATATTCGTGCAAAAGGCGTACAAGACTTACTTTTGTCTGACTTAAGAACAAATCCGACTTACGAACATGCTCCTGGAACGGAAATCCTTCATAAGCCTGGGACTACATGGATGTGTTTTTTAATTAGCTGTTTTTAATTACAAACAGTTCTATTGTGTAAATGTGTTTTCCCCTTTTTTCTTTCTCTCTCTAGGATTCTTTTACCCGTACTACAACACAAAGCCAAGAAGGGACCTCCTCGCCAGGCCAAATACGCCATCCGCTGCATTCACGCCATGTTCTCCAACAGGGACACCCACTTCGCACAGATTTTTGAGGTGTGTTGTTTAAAAGGAGCAGATTTTTATTAATTGTCGCCTTCCTCCTTGTGTAAAACCTCAACACATCTGTATCTGTAAAGACTTTCTCAGAGTCAGAGAGTTTGACTTTTAATCAGATCTTGGAGAAGATAAAAAATGTTTTGTGGCTTTAGGCATGGGCATCTGGGTCAAGCAGAAAGAGACTTGTAGCTTTATTTTCTTTTCCGATTCTGTTACAATTTTAAGACCATGAAAAAAATCACTGTAACTTGAAATTTTAAGGGGTTACATTTTCACAACTGAGTTAAACACTATTAATTAAGTGTAGCCCATTTCTACAAGCGCAGCATGTAAACAATACAAATTAACTTCAAATATTAGAGTTTAACATATAAGTTGTATCCTGGCAAATAGCTTTAAAGTCTCTAAACTTGAACATGATCGCAAGTGCTGGGTCGAGCAGCTTTGAGTAATTGAAGACTAATTTGCGCTTGCAGTGTTCTAAGACTTGTGTATGCATGCTTTTGAGTTTCAGCCATAAGATCTCACCAGGTTTTCAATCCTGCTTACTTGTACAAACCTCTATCCTATTAGTACATAATATTTAGTACACTACATTGTATGTACAATGTGGTACCAACATGGTGTGTGTGTGTAGCTTCTGAAACTGCCAAAATCTCATTTTTCTCAGATTAGAAAATGCAGTTCAAATAAACAGGATTGCCATTATAGGTAATCTTGTGACTTGCAAACAAGTTTAGTTCCGGGAGCACGTTCATAAGTCTGATTTGTTCTTAAGTCCGACAATGTGAGTTTGACACGACTATACAATGTTAAGCATACAAATCTACTTGATTTGCATTGGTGTACATGCTGACAGCTTATTGTAAACATTTCTTTTTGATTTGATGAGACTAGGTTTAGGCAGGTCTGACATTATTGTAGTTTTTACAATAAGACAGATAGTCGCCGCATGGTGGAAACATGATGCCAACTAATCCTCTCCTCGGTTCTAGCCTCTACATAAGAGTCTGGACACAGAGAACATGGAGCAGCTGATAACTCCTCTCACCACACTGGGTCACCTGGCCATGCTGGCACCTGAGCAGTTCGCTGGGCCTCTTAAATCACTAGTGGCCAACTTCATCGTGAAGGATCTGCTAATGAACGACAGGGTAGGTGGTTTTTTTTTCTAATTAAATACAAATCTCCTGTCAACCTGTAAGTGCCTGTGTAAAGGAGTATCAGACTGTCAGGATGTTCAAAAGCGAGATTCTGACTTATCAATTTAATGCAGACCCATTTGATGCAGAGTGATGAATAATCTAAATGACATTTCTAAGCTCTATTTGATGCTTGTAGCATTTAAAGACAAATAAAGCAAAAAGCAACCATTATGGAAAATACAGTACTGTGCAGTAGTCTTACGCACCATGTTGTCTTAAAAATGTTATAAATGTTTGTCTGCTTTATTATGTACTGTACAGGATAAAACCCTGCACTATTTCCAAACCTACTTCAAAAAATAATAAATAAATAACATTATTGAAGATGCCTGTAAAGAAAGCAACATATTACTTGACAGACCAAGCTTTCAGATGAAAGAAACAAAACAAAAAACAACCCTAATGTAGCCTCCTGGGAATTGCATTAACACGGAAAGGAGCAAGTGTAACAACGTTACCAGTAAAACTCGCATTCTCCAGCACGCTCAGTAAAATCTAACGGATGTTTTGCTTTGAGTACTGTGCAAAAACGTCTTGGCAACATATACATGTTAAAGAAAAAAACTAAATAAGTTTCTAAAATAATATTGTAATTATCATCATAACAATGTTTTTGTCATATCTCTCAAACTCGCATCAAACCAGAGCTGTGCAAGTTATTTGATGTTTTGTTAATCAATTCAATTATTTGAATCAAAGGTCAATTTCATATTTCGAATCGAGTCACACTTTATTATTATTATTATTATTATTATTACTATCTTTTATCTAAAACTTTTAAATGTTACATGCTCTAAAATTGACAAATCGCTTAACAGTTTGCAGAAAATACAAACCTCCTCCATGTTCTCTGTTGTTTTCAATGTGCTTCTCGAATTAAATCACTTGAAGTGATGCAGCAATTTCTTTCGGCAGGTGTTGACGTTTAAAATTAATAAATGAAGATAAAAAAGCAGCTCAAGTTGCACAGAATTCCAGTGTTGATTAGATACTTATACTAGATAGTAGTAGTAGTACTAGTAATGCCTGTAGAAAATCTCTCTGTTTGAGACGGATCAGACAGTAAACACTAGTGCTGTCGCATTGAATTGAAAATCGCAATGCTCAAAAATTTAATCGAATCAGTTGGCACCATTTTTCACATTCTTTCAACCCTTGGTGTTCTTCAACTGGCTCGACATTAGCATTTATATATAACACTTAGATTATGATCATTTCTGCGGCTCTGCTGTCGTAAAGCATTAAATTCTCATAAAGTTAAATCGCTGGAGGCTTGGAAATACCCTTATTAATCTCCTCGCTCTGCATGTTGGCACACACACATCCTTCTTTTGAATTTCAGATGATTTTTATCATTATTATTATTATTATTGTTGTTGTTATGATGATGAGTTTCCATCTCTCTGTCTTAAAAGATTCCTGGCAAAAAAACCACCAAGCTCTGGGTTCCAGATGATGAAGTTTCCCCTGAAACCCTGGCAAAGGTAGGAAACAGTTTCACCTGATCACATGCTAAAAGCGAAAGTTGGTAGTTCTGTACAATTTATGCAAAGCCCAAGAAAGTCACACAGCACCCACAGCTGATGAGTTTTGCTGTTTTTTTTTTTTTTTAGCGTTTCCCCTCCCCCCGTCCTGTCACAGCGTGAGCTCCAGATGCAGTGATTACCTCAGACATAGTTATTATCTCACACCCCAGTTGTACCGGCGCCAGAACATATTGTTTTCTTGACGTTGATGAATCGCTGTTTTCTCTTCGTAGCTCAAAATAAATATTTCTAGTTTTATTCGACTCGTCTGTTCTGTTTCGATCTTATCAGATTCAGGGCATAAAGCTGATGGTGCGCTGGCTGCTCGGGGTGAAGAATAACCAGAGCAAGTCGGGGAACTCGACGCTGAGGATGCTGACGGCCATACTGAACAGCGACGGAGATCTCACCGAACAGGGCAAGATGGGGTGAGCAACAAAAACAGGAAATGAAAAAAAAAATTATAAATAAAAATAAACTGTGTCCGTAAATAGTAGCGTAGCTATACAGTCGACCACCGCGTTTAGAGTTTGCAGATTTTTCCACAGGACCTGACTAATAATTGTTCACGGAAATATAAATATTAATGTAAATTCAGCCAAATTTCCATATAAAATATAATACTGTATACATTTTAAGAGAACACAAAGCGACCATGGAGAAAAACAACGTGACTCGTGATAGTGAATTATTACTACAAGACTAATTGGAACCTTAAAATTAAATTAAGCATAATTCATTCCGGAAGCAGGCTCGTATTCCAAAACACTCATAAATAAAATTTTGGTTTATTGGAAAAATAAACAAGAAATTTCTCTAATGACACTCGATTGAGCGCACACTAACAGAATTACTGTAAAGTAAAACTAAAACAAATAAACCTGCACTCTACCTTTGAAAAGAATCACGACAGAGCAGTGTTTCTGTGTAGAGCAGAGAGAAAGAGTGTGTGTCTATAAAGGTGAAAGTAGGAGGGGTCTGTGTGTGGGGGGGGCACGGTGTCTCATGCGCGCAAAAACACACACACACACACAGCAGGCAAAAAGCATGCTAAGCCTTGAACAGAGAGAAAATGGATCTTCAACCTCTCTAATGAGACTTGCTTTTGCTTTACATGCGCGCTGTACACACATGCATACAGACACAAAATCATTTTTTTTACACACACACGTGGTCACAGTGTTAAACAGTACACGTGTGCACGGATGTTGAGTATACCAGTAAGAGACACTCACTAAGGCCCAGCAGGGAAGACGATTACCCACAATTCCGCAGTGCAAGAAAAAACAACAACCTTTGACTCAGTTGTGATCACGTGACGCTCGGCGTCAAAACAACAAGCGCATACATGATACTCGGTGCTCGTAAACCAAGACTTGTTCGTTTTCCAAGTTAAAAATAATTAAATATCTTGCAAGCCACGTTACTCGCAATCTGAGGTTTTACTGTACAGAAGAAAACACGCCTGCATGAATTACAGTACACATACTTCTGTAACATCGGTATTTTACATTCTAGCACTGCGGGAGACACAGCAGTACAGTACAGTATACGGGTTTACCTTTACATTCTTACAGTTTTATTTATGTTTAATAAATCATGATGTATTAAGCTGATTTTAAAATTAAATTAAAATGTTTTGGAGCATGTTCAGGGTTTAAACTATAAAAATAGGCAAAGTATTTTGACCACATCCAAAATTCATGTTTTTTTTTGTTTAGTTTTTCAACATAACTGCCGAGACTGTTTCGGGGGTCGACAAAAAAAAAACATTTCTGTTTGTGTGTTTATCAGATGTCACATCTTGTGAATACTATGGAAGAAAAAAAATAATGGCAGAATTACTGTTACTGTATATTTCATGATTTTTTCTTCTTCTCGCGTTTGTGTAGGAAGCCGGACATGTCACGTCTGCGCCTAGCGGCGGGCTGCGCGGTCCTGCGTCTGGCTCAGGAGCCGTGCTACCATGAGATCATCACCCTGGAGCAGTACCAGCTTTGTGCTCTTGTCATCAATGTAAGACGCCGCAGTTAGGTTGTTAAGTCAGCCTTTAATATTTTAGCCAAGCTTGGTCTGTTTTGAAAAATGAGATACTTAAAGTGCTATGGTGATGTTATGAGGCCATGCGGTGGTGTTTTTAGCTCGCTTCAGGTTCCTGGTTGGTTCACTTCTTCAATTCCAGTCATGCTCATTCATCTTCTCATTCATTCATTTCCTCACTCACTCATGCATGATCGGTCACTGCGCCGTCTCTGTCCTCAGGACGAGTGTTACCAGGTGCGTCAGACTTTTGCTCAGAAGCTGCACAAGGGCCTGTGTCGGCTGCGGCTGCCGCTGGAGTACCTGGCGGTTTTCGCTCTGTGCGCCAAAGACCCGGTGAAGGAGCGCAGGGCTCACGCTCGCCAGTGCCTGGTGAAGAACATCAACCTGCGCAGGGAGTACATCAAGCAGCACGCTGCAGTCAGCGGTGAGGCCGCCGCGCACACAAACACCACGGAGTTCTAGATTATAGCTCATCTCTAACTCATTTGATTACTATAACATTATAACTGTACTGCATGTTAATAACCCTGATGTTTCATAACCGAACCAGCATCCATGAGCCACATGCGACAAAAATAAATAAACGGTGTTCTGCTTCCACTTTAATCAGACAGCTCAAATTAAATTAATTTAAAAAAAAAAAAAAAAAAAACAGATTCTGATTAATTCCAGACTCTCTGAATCCGACTAATCAGCACAGAGAGACGTCTCGGTTACGTCCAGGGTCAAATCAGAAAGATGATTTCTGTCTTGTTGCCTGTGGGCGTCGGCTTGGGAGCCAACTCTGAGAAAATAGGATTTATCTGTACATCTTAAAAAGTTTCTTCAGGCTCCTGACAAAATCAAACGCTTTACTCTCGTATTCAGTTTGATTTTATTTGTATAACAAGATTTTTCAACAAAATACAGCTTTAAAATAAAGAGACGGATGATTTTTTTCAATTGTTAGTAACGCAGAAGCACTAAATTAGCTTATTAAGCAAGGCGAGGGATTATATGAGGGAGCATTCAAAATTTAATTGCACCCTAATTTTAAAAAATGTTCGGCGCCATCTGTCGAATTTTGGAATGGATTAATGATTTTTTTTTTTCAAGGTCTTTTTTTTATGATATAAGGGCGTTTTTATACGTTATCTTTTATGTTATCTCAATCTTGGCCAAACACACCTGTGAAAACCCTATTAAAGTTCTGTGGGTAAATATTAGCGATATGTGAACACTTGATACGATTGTTTCTGTCACGTTGGAATAAATATATTCTTTTTGTGCATGTTTGCCCCATGTCGGGAAAACATTGGGTGACTTGACAATTCTTCGTTCATTCCTTGCTTTTGTTTTTCCTGATCGATAAACTTCATGAGCAGTTCTCTCTTTCTTTTTTTTTTTTTATAAATTTTTTCAATAAAATCATTTTTTAAATAATTCCTTTCCGAATTTTCCCGATTTTCTCCTTATATCTGATTCCTACGCGTCATTAAGACACTCCCCCACCCAGAGAGGACGAATGCTATCGTGTTTCCTCTGAGACACCTGACATGACGCCACCCAATCACTTCTTTTCTAACTGCTTATCCACTCCTTCCCGCTTGTGTGAGCTCGCAGATGCTCATGAGTGATGTGAGAGTGTTGAAGTGTCTCCCATCTCTTCCCTCTGAGAGAGCTCGGCCAATCGGCGCTCTCAAATTAAATAGAATTGAATGAAGCATTCGAATTTAAGGCTCGTCGGATTGTCAGGTGATGGGACGAGCTCGCGTCCCAATAATAAAATACTTTCTGGAAGATCAAACGCTTCAGAGATTTTTCGTTTTGTGTGTAAACATAGCTACTGTTGTGAAAATTTTATATAATGTAGATGTTACCGACACATCCTGAAGTGTTTGTTGGGAAAAAAAAAAGTTTATGTTCAAAAGCGCTAGGAGTCCTTTCATCAGTATTAAGCGAGCAATATTAACCTAATTCCAGAGCTGATTTTAAATGAAATGTATCTTTAATAGTTGTGTTGTTTGTGGTAATAAATAGAGTAACAACCTTCACTAATCTTGTCCGTAGCGTTTAAAGGCCTGGAAGATGTTTTGACTCTTCACTTTGTCACGCTAAATTAATTCGGATTAATTAAGTCGTCGTAACGTGTACAGTCCGCTCGGAGTACCGGTCTTACTGCGAGGATGTGAAATATCGATTCCTAATAAAGCAGACCAATTTTAATTATCATGCCTAAAATAATAATAATATTAATAATACTTAATGTCTGTCTTCTGCAGAAAAGCTGATCTCCCTGCTGCCAGAATATGTGGTGCCGTATGCCATCCATCTGCTGGCTCACGACCCGGATTATGTCAAAGTACAAGACATAGAGCAGCTCAAAGACATTAAGGAGTGAGTCACGTCCATTCTGAGAAGGGGGGGGTGGGGTTACAGATTTTTCTGTGTGCTTCAAAATGAAAGAAAAAAAAAAGATTGATTGATTTTGCGAGTGCTCTGGTGTTATTGCTGGAAAAATTACTTTTTTTTTCTCCCCCTTGTTCTCTCCCTCAGGGCTTTGTGGTTTATTTTGGAAATCCTGATGGCAAAAAACGAGAACAACAGTCACGCGTTCATAAGGAAAATGGTAGAGAACATCAAACAGACGAAAGACGGCCAGTGTCCAGATGATCCCAAGATAAATGAGGTGTGACCACATCAAAGTTTCTTTTTTTTTCTTTTTTCTTTCATTGTATCATGACCAGACCTGATTTGGTTTTAATGGAGAATAGTGTGTCCTTGCTGTGATGCTTTACTTTTCATAAAGTTCCTAAAAACTCCTTTCCTTTTAGAAACTCTACACGGTATGCGACGTAGCCATGAACATAGTCATCTCCAAGAGCACCACGTACAGCCTGGAGTCACCCAAAGACCCCGTGCTGCCTGCGCGCTACTTTACTCAACCCGACAAGGTGGGGGAACATCAGCTCCACTGGTTACACAAAAGCACTCCCCGTGTTTGATTTTGATTGGTCGGGTGATGGTGATGATAAATTTGTTCATAATTAGGAACAAAGTGTTTATTTAGCATTTTTCGAAGGATCTTGAAATAAAAGAGAGAATGCTGACTGAGCAACCATTTATAACATCGCAGAAAGGCTCGGAACAAATTACTTCCCGTTATCACTTGCATTCCATGAATAAGCATGAACGAATTTCTTTTTTTTTTTTTAAGTACCGAAGTGGGTTTTGTACAATGTTAAATCAGTAACTAAACTGATTAAAATAATACTGCAGTGTTGTTAGCTTTGGTACAAGATGTTTTCCTTTTAATTGCTGTTTTACATAATCATTAAAACTTTTTGTTCTTTTCTTCCTCGCAGAATTTCAGCAACACAAAAAATTATCTTCCTCCTGAGATGAAGTCATTTTTTACCCCTGGGAAGGTACATATCCATCTGTTATACTGTCCCTTACTGTATTTTTATTTATTTATTTATTCATTAATTTTTAAAGCTAACCAGATTTAGTTTTTTACTTTGATGTTTTTTTTTTTTTCACAGCGATGCACAGACATTTCTGACACAAAGAAATTTGATTAAAAACAATGACAGGTCACAATAATTAATAAAATGTGCAATGTCACTTTTTTAAAATATATTTTTTCTATTGCTTTTAACAACACTTAAAAAAAAAAAAAAAAGCCAGATCAATATACAGTTCACACCGACAGCAAACTTTTAAACACTAATATTATGTTAATTGTAACGTGTTCGACCCATGTTGCACAGGCGGCACCATAAAGCGCGGACACGAGGTGAGGTCTTTTTTTATTTGGGCAAAAAGCGACATAATATAAAAAAGCGATCTTGGGCCAAAACAGTCCATGAAAAGAGCAATGTCAATTGTAATTAATTTTACAAGTCCAAGACTTGGTTCGCGTGAAATTTAATTGCACACTCATAAGCGTGTACATTAAAAAAATGTACAGCGCCATCTGTTGAATTTTGGAACAAACAAAAATTTTGACGCGTTACTGTGAAGTGTGTGGAATGAATGTGTGAAATTGCTTTTATTAAGTATATTTCAATCGCACACTCGCACATATTTAAAAACATACAGCACCACCTGTTGGATTTTGCGTTGAACTAATTTTTTTCAAGGTCGAAATTTTATTTTTTTTTTTCATTCAAATTATTTGTTACCTCGAGCTCTAGTTTTTTAAGTGATGCGTGCACAAACAAACAGAGGGACAAAAATTACAAAAACCATCTCCATGTTTTCTGTTACTCATCTTGCGTTGCAATTTTTTTTTTTTTTTTTGCAAATATTTTTAACCTACATACACGCCAACTTTACAGTTTAATTATATGTATAGCTTACATGTGAGAGAGAGGGAGAGGGTGCTCATTTTACTCAGGCAACCAATCAGTTTCTCAGGATCATTGTGAAGCTGTCAAGCGCTTTAGCAACCGATCCTATAGACCGTCATTATAGAATTATATGTAAGGGTTTTGCCACAGCGAGCACCACATACATTTTCCTCAGTTTGATTTTACTCTGTTGTTTCTGGCAGCTTGAACAAGTCTGACTGTTTCCGTCTCCGTCTTTTTTTTATCAGTGATGTCGTTTTCACCAACAGAACTGAACTGTTGTCCCGGAAAAAAAGGGAGTTTCTTTTGAAGCTCCGAATGTCACAGTGAAATAATTTTAAAAAAGTCCATGCAGGTGTTTTTTTTTTTTTTTGTTTTGTTTTGTTTTTTCTTTTTAATAATTCCTGCTTTGTCCTCCTCCCCTCCTGTCTTTTCCAGCCTAAATCAGCGAACGTTCTCGGAGCCGTGAACAAACCGCTATCAGCTACGGGCAAACTGCAGACCAAACTCTCACGCATGGAGACCATCAGCAACGCCAGCAGCAACTCCAACCCGAGCTCGCCGGGACGCAGTAAAGGAAGGTAGTAGACCTAAGACACTGCCGGCGCTGTTGTGTGGGAATGTTTTGTCGTGATCCACCATACAGTCTGAAAAGGATTGCGTATTTAATCATGACGTAACGATTTTAAAGAGAAACGCAAATGTAATGTTTCAGCTAGCTTATTGTCCAGCTTTTATGAACAAATATTGCATATGTTTTGATGTAAGCTGATAATCAAGGTTTAAACATTAGGGGGGAATTGAATTAGGAGGTATTGAGCCATTTCTACTCGTTCAGGTTGGTTAGTAGAGGAGTGGAAAAAGAGTTTGTCAGTAGATAATAAATTATCTGCTGCAACTGGTATCTACGAGATGTTCGAACAGTCGGTGGAAATAATGATGAGAAATAGGAGTCAGGGAAAGCTGAGTGGTTTCGAAAATATTGATTTTCCCCAGCATCACCAAGATGCCAATGTTGGGCCCTCGAGCAAGGCCCTTTACCCTCACCTGCGCAGACGTATAATGTATAATAAGAAGTAAACCACTCTGGATACAGTTTTAGCCTTAAAAATAGAAGTTTTGCAGATAATTTGCATCGGCATATGAACCAAGGAACTGAAACAACCGGCAGCTAAGTTCAAACGAGTACGACCCGGAGCCGTTCAAGACCTGTTTGCATCACTGAAAGGCAAATTTAGAATCAAAGCCAATTTAGGAATTTTAAGCAATTTTTTTGAGTCAACCCACGATACCAAACGTCGCCTTCTGCATGTGTTCAAAAGCTACATACTTTTCTTCTTCTTCTTCTTCTTAAGCATAATATCTGATATTTTTGCTTGGCTGGACCGGATTAGCTACATTTTACATGATTTTTTTTATTATTATTTTAATTTATTTACATTTTTATTATTGTTTGTGGGAACCCGCCGCCATTTCCGCAAACATCCTCCTCAATTTTTTTTTGGGCCAATATATAATTTTTTATGTGTTTTAACGCTAAACTAATAAAGACAATGTAAATAACTCATTTTGTAACATAAACATTAACGTTAATTCAGTTAAAATTCCATATAAAACATAATACAGTGGAACCTTGGATTGTGAGTAACTCAGTCTTGAAAGACAAGCAAAAAAATTTTTAATAAATTTTAACTTAATGAACGAGCGAAGCAACAGTTCTGGAGTAACCTATTTTAGGGAAAGCTCTACCTGTCTTCTTTAACATACATAGAGACGGAGAATAACGCCATCCCTTCCACTCGGTGAGCGCAGACGCTTTCTGTCATACTGTTAGTATTCGCCGTTTCCTGACTAAACAGGACCACATGTATGACATTTTCTGTTGCACCACTCGGGGGGCCCTGGTGTATGAAGTGTTTACATGTGAAGTGACGGTCTGTTATGAGAGTTTTTCCACAGTCTCCACATACCTATTGCAGTCCTGATTCTTTAAAAGAAATCAAGTCCACATCCTGGGTTGGCGTGTAGTGCAGTCTGACTGCTTAACCAGATGCTTTGACACGTCAGGGGAAAATCTCTAATGCAGTTAGAACTTCAAGGACTATCAATATGTTAGTGACTGTAGATCAGAAGTTCTGCTAGTTTGCCAGCAGCTGTGAATAAAAATAAATAAATAATTAAATGATCCAAATGACAGTCAGGGACGGGTTCGAACCATCATGGACGAACACACAGTTTTAGACGCGGTGTCACAGAGACTAAGAGATTTATCTAGATGGGGTTTTTTCCCAGTGGACATTTCTGTAACTTTTTTGTTCAGCTACCAGAGAACTTTTTGTTTAATAAAACATAGCACACTCCATTAGGTTCATATATTTTTCTTGTCAAGAGCACACACACACACACACACACACACACACACAGAGAAAAAGTCAGCTTCTCTCCCAGGGGTCAAGTACTGTACAGTACAATATTAATGCACATAATTAGCTCATGCCTTTAAGTTAAAACACATTATCGCCTGCTTTAAACACAGCGTGTTTAATTACACCTTGCCAGGTTGGGTCGCTAATGAATTTATGATTTGTCCGCCGCTCTAATGGGCTTGTCCCAGTGCCCAGTGGATTAGCGAATTGTTTCTCCGAATCATCCTCTACCGCCACGCAGACGACACACACACACACACACACACACACACCTTCAATAAAAGCAAAAACATGCTCTAATCTAGTTCAAACTCACAAGCTGGAAAGAAGTTGTATATCCGTGAGTAAGAAGGTGAGCTGAATAGAGCCGTAAAAAAACATTTGCATCACAAGCCTGAAGTGATTACAGCATCGCGGCATCCGGCTCGGTAAGCGGGAGACACCAGGGGGCAGAGACAGAGAGAGAGACCTTTTCAGACAACTAATTGACCTCAGCACAATATGATTCATTACTGTCTGGGGATAATCAGGGAGCGGCTGTGTTTTTAAAAAAGACGCAGAGGACACAAGTTATAACCGCTTCATACACGGCTGAATATCAAGCATGTTTTTCTCCTTAATAAATGTTAGAAATGTAAATAATAACAGGCAGAATCTATTATTTTATGGGATTTCTTGCCAAAAAAACAATGTGTTTCTCATGTGACTCGTTAACATTTTTTCCAGATATTAAGTACTTGATAAGACCAGGATTTTCCAAATAAATAAATAAAAAATACTCCACACTCCGTTTTTTTTTTTTTTTTTTTATTAACGCTTTCTGTTCAAGGCTGCTGTCACTGCTGTGCAGGTGTGAACGTGTTACACCAGTTCATTTGTAGCTGCGAAAAATGGATGCCTCATTTGTGATAAGCATGAAAGGAGAGCAGTGGATTTATTTATTTATTTATTTGAGGGTGTACCTGGTGCCATTTAGATATCTGCAAACAAAAGTTGGAGTAATGCTTTAAGAAGGGTGAAAGTTTTTTAAGGAAAATCATCACCGGTGATGAGACACGGATTCATCACTACAAGTCTGAGAGTAAACAGCAGAGTCTGGAACGAAAACATCAATCGCAGACTGGGGGAAAGTTCACAAGTCAACCATTAGCTGGAAAATATATAAATACTTACAGTTTTCTGGGATTCTTAAGGGGCCAGTATTGGATCATTATCAGGAAAAAAGTTTTAACAGCAAGAGAAGTGACATCCAAAAGCGCTGTGATCTAGCACATGACGACGCACATCCACACACTTCTGCTACGCTGTAGACTGTCGACACTCAGGTGTTAAAGCGTCCTTCCTATAGTCCTGATCTCACTCCAACAGACTTTTATCTGTTCGGTTCCCTGAAAGCACAAACTACGAGGGCGAAGATTCACTTTCGATGAAGAAGTAAAGACACTGTGCACTCATGGGTCACACCTCAGCCTAAATGTTTTTAATTAGGGAATACAGAAACTTGTGACAGTGGGACAAAGTGTATTGAAAATCAAGGAGTTTATGTCGAAATAAATTAAAATGATGTATTTGTCTTGTCTAAAAGTTAATTAAAATAAATTCTACAGCCAGAGTGCGAATAATTTTTGACTCGTTTTGAAGTGTAGAGATTTTTTTTTTTTTTCTTTTTTTTTTCATGGTTACTTTTTTTGTTTAAAAAAAAAAACTTTTCTCTCTTCTAATTTAGCTAATATTTCTTTATAGACATTAGTTATAACTTTATGACCTTTTTTGTTTGTTTAAATTAAACAATACCTGTGTTGCTGGAAAATTATTTGCAAACTTTCAGATCATAATACTCATGTATCGTGGATGAACCTTTAGGAATCGTGATATAATATATAAAGTTTTAGTAAAAATTTTACTTGCTAAAATGATTTCTAAAAAAAAATTTTTGTTAGATTGGACTCTGGTGACGTGGACCACAGCGAGAACGAAGACATCTCCCTGAAGAGCCCGCCTGACGGAGACAAGCCCACCAGGGGGCGCAAGCGAGGCGCCGCGTCTGGCCAGGAAGACAAGGCCCCGGAATCGAAAGCCAAACGTGGCCGCAAGAAAGCAAACACCAGCACCGAGGACGCGGAGGAGCAGTGGACGGAGGACAGCAGCCTGGTTGACACGACCATGGAGACGGAAGATGAACAGAACAGCCCGCCCAAAAGGGGACGCCGGGGACGACCTCCCAAATCCGCCTCGGCCAAAGAAGAGACCGTCGCCGTCAAGGGGAGGAGAGGACGCCGGAAGGCCGCGCCGCAGCCAGACGAGGACAACGACGAAGAGCCAGAGCTGGAGGAGGAAGACGAGGACGAAGACAGAGGCAGCGAAAATATGGAGGAAGTGAAGCCCAAAGGAAGACGAGGACGCAAACCGAGGTGTGTGTTCACGCTAACGACTGTTTACTAAAGTTACCAAAATAATCAGGTGCATTATTAACGAACTGTACTTCTCCTCAGAGCGGAGGGGTCAGAGGTCAACAGCGATTCTGTCGAGTCCACGCCTCAAAAAAGAAGAGGACGACCTCCAAAATCACAAACGGCAGCTAAAAAAGCAGGGTAAAGCAGCACCTCGGTTCAGTTTCAGGTCTTTATGTGTAGATCATCTGGTAATATTGTAATATTAATATCAATATATTTTCCTTAATGGAAATTTAATACAAATATATGAAAAATGAAAAAAAAAATGCATATAGTAAAACATGGGGTTTTAATAACGTTCAAAAAACAATTTGCACAAAGTTACCAGACTTTCTCCAAGTTACTGCTCAGTGCTTTTTTATTTTTTTATTTTTTACAAATAATTCTAAGGTGTGAATTCTAGGGCGGAGCAGGGTTCATACACATTTTGATTAACAAGATGTAGGTATTTGGATGTCAGAAGATGGTCATTTATTTATTTATTCCTTTTAAGAGAAATTACAGTAAATTCACTAGTAAAAATAAATTGATTGTTGATATATTAAAGGTCACTCGGAAAGGATACACATGGGTTTGATCACCTATCATTGTAAATCATCATTTTATAACAAATTCAGTTTGCTACCCCCCCGCACATTTCTATTGACGGATTTGAGAATCAGTTTTCCGAGCTTGTAAAAAAAAAAAAAAAAAAAAAAGCTTAATCAGTTAAATGTCCTGCCTCTGCTCTCCAATCATCAGTGACCTCCAATCTTTTTTGCACCACGAACCAGTTTATTTTATTTATTTATATATATATTTTTTTTTTAAACAATTTTCAACAGACACAGTCTCATAATAAAGCACAATAAATTGCTATAATACAAAACATATAAAACATACGGTAACACAAAATCAGCTTGTTTCTTATGTTTGGAGACGGTGACACCCAGGATGTATTCCTCATGTCCATCCAGTCTGCTCAGTCATCTCGCTTTCGTTACCCTTACTGCATACACGGCGTTTCACAGAGACACAGGTTTGTTGTTTTCAGGTGCTTGTTTTGTGGCGATCTCATGATATTTCAGAACGTCAGCAGAGTTGAGCCTAAACCCTAAACATGCTTCCAAAACACTTCAATTTCATTTCAAACTCAGTCTAATCCACTCTTCTTCTTTTTTTTTTTTTTTTTATACATAAAGTTACTTTTATGTGTACTGTAATTCATACAAGCATGTCATCAGTATTTTAGGGTAAATACGGTAATAATTTACCATCACAAGCAGCGTTTTCCCCTCTGGTTGCTTTGTGTTCTCTCTACAGTATTGTATATTATATTTTACGTGAAAATGTGACTGAATTGCCGTTAATATGTATGTTACAAAATTAATAAACTATATTCTTCTTAATAGTTTGGAGTTAAAACGCATGAAAAATTATATATTGCCATGAAAAAAGCCTTTTAAAAAAATTTGCGGAAGATATTTGTAGTTTCCGCGAAATTGCCAGGGGTGTTTGGCATTATTATTCAGGTTCTGGGGAAAAATCAACAAATGACCGAGGCTGCGAACTCAACTACGACTTTGCAGGGGTCGACTGTTGGCCTAATTTTAACGCAAGTGTAGGAAAGAGGTACAGAAGGAAGTGAATGTGGGATGATCTGATCATTTTTAAAATAAAACCCTCTGCAGACTCCAATAGTCTCTAATAAAAAAAATATTTATCTTTTTGGCCTGGTATCAAATCATCTATGGCCCAGTACCGGTCCAAAGCTCACTGATCTCAAGATTTCCTGACTGATAAAAATGACTAATTTGAACGTCACTATTGTCTGGTCTGTAAAAGGGATTTTGCGTGTGTACGTTTCTAATCTGCTGGTGATTAACAGTGATCAAGAAGTATGTTCTGTGATCAGAGCTGCATTATTGACACAGATTTACTGCATGACAGCTTGGAAGACGGCTTGCCTGCCTGCCCTTAGCCACCAGCTGTCGTGGGTATACATCTGGGAAAATGATTAGCTATTTGTCATCAACACCTTCTAGTGCACATCATTTATGTGACATCTGGTTGACGTAGATTTAATCTCTACACTGCTGTAGTCGGGAGAGGCGGTGGATTATCGCTAATTCCCTGGTTTGTTTGTGACACAGAGGTGGGAGATCCCGAGCAGCAGTGAGCCAAGAGGACGAGTCTGAGGAGGAGATGGAGACGTTGCAGCAGAGTGATGATGAGGCAGAAGAGGAGCAGTTACAGGAGTCCTCGTCTAAAGTAAACCTCCAGCCTTGTCTTAACATAACTAACATGTGATATGGTCTCTCTCACAGGAGCGCATCAAACAGACAGCTAGCAATGATTAAGAACTTTTTCAATGATCCTATACTATTCATTATATTTAATTAGCTGTTTAAAAATTTGTGTGGGAAATATTTCATAATTTAAACTAAATATGTAAAGAGCCAATGAGGTGATTTGCCCATAACTTGGTGCAGAATCAATTAATATTGTGATTGTATATAGTAGGGATGCACCGAAATGAAAATTCTGGGCCGAAAACGAAACCGAAATTTTTGGATGCACTTGGCCGAAAACCGATACCGAAACCGAAAATGGCTTCATTAAAAAACAGGTTTAAAATATTTTCTTTTTGTTTGTATTAAAAAAATGTTGCATATTGCAACTTTGCTGTCCTCATCTGAAACTTTGAAGTGCTTCCAAACCGCCGACATACTCCGTGTTTGATGCGTAATGACAGCGCGAACGAGACGGGAGGATGGGAGAGGCGTGGCGACAATTTCGGCTTTTAATTTCGGTGCATCCCTAGTATATATATCACGTTTTTTAAAAATATCAGCAGTGTAAGGATCTATTCAATGATGAAAACTATTTTTTTTTTAAAACTATATAAACTTTTGTAATCTTGCCAAATGCCTAAGTGTAAATCACAATTCGATCTTACAGTTTTCTCCCAGTTTTATAAAAAAAATTTAAAGTTTCATGAATAAATACAACGCGGTTTGCGAGTGTCCCGCAAAACAAAGATTTTTAATAGAATTTGACAAACAAGTCTGGGTTACGAGTACCGAGTATCATGTATCACGCATGCGTCTCTTGTTACACAACTGTGTAAGACGAGAAGAGGGGGAGGGGAGGGGCTGATTCCTCCTCTCCTCTTACTTTTAGCTTTACACACACATACACACACACACACGCGCACACACACAGCGCCTGCAAGCATAAACAGAAACACTTCTGTCGTGATTTATTTTTACTTTTTTTTATGTAAAGTGCAGGTTAATTTTTTTATTTTTACTTTATATTTTGTGTTAACGATTCTTATGTATTTATTTTTGTGGGGCTGTGGAACGAATAATTTGACTTTCCGTTATTTTTATGGCAAAATCCGCTTTGATTTTTAAATATGAGTTCGCTTCCGGAACGAATTATGTTCATAATCCAAGGTTCCACTGTACATGTAGCCCATTTCCTATGACATTTGTTTTCTTACTTAAAAAAACAAAAGCGGCATTTCAACAAAACAAACCTACTTTAGATACAAGAGTTTAACATTTAACTGAGCAGTGCGTATCTCTGTCGTCCGGCATAATTATTATTTATAAACAAACTTAGCTAATATTCGCTTCTACCAGACAGGATGAAAATGTGTAAATGGTTCAAAGTGCGCCACCTGTAGGATTGGTGACATTTTATCCCCTCAAATGCGTCCAAAGTCTCAACTCAACTTGACGGTAAGCGTGCGGGTTGAGCGGCTTCTAACGCATGTGATGTCTTTTATTTATTTTTGCTCCTTGTGTTTGTGTAATGACTTCTAGTGTAATGAAAAAAAATCAATAAGGCTATTGAAAAATCTTGCTCTTGTCTCTCTCTTCTTGTTCAAAACAAAGCTGATAAATATACAATGTTCAATACTGAACTACCCCCATGTGGTTTGTTAATTAATAGATATGCAAGATATATTATGCAAAACATTAATTGCTATTAACAGTATAACCGACTTAAGGTGTATTAAACAGAGTTCTCCTGGGTTCCTTAAGGACTTTTTCCCGGTCCCTGCACCTCAGCAGTTTTGAAGGAATGTACTGTATTTTGTTTGTTACACCAATTCATTCAAGCATTAATTATTATAATTCTTTTTTTTTTTTACATAATATAATTAAATTTGATATAAAGAAATAAGAGGGCTCAAGACTTTACAAACTGAGAATTCTGATATTTCAAATATAGATTTAGCTAAATTAACTCGAAATAAAAAAGAAATGCTTTCACTACGTTGTAGTCTACATGTTGAGTTGGAGTATCGTGTGTGTGTGTGTGTACTCAGTGTTTGTTCTGATGTGTGTAGGTGCGACGGAAGCCTGGAAGACGAGAGCGGAGATGAGGAAGCTGATGTTCTTGTTCTCCCTTCAGAGAGAGAGATGAATCATGGCAGAGCTTTAAAAAGCCCTGAAACACCACAGAGGGAATTTTTTTTTTGGAGCATTTGGACTTTTTCCCCCCCGGAGCCGTGCATCTGCTTGAGCTGTATTTTGCCGTCTTTTCTGCCGTAAGCTTCCGCCTCGTCGCTTCACCATGACTCGTGGTTTGTTTCGCATCATTACACGTGCCGACCATGTGAAAAATCTTGGCTTAAACAAACACACAAACTGTAAATAGTCTTTGTTCTGTTGCAATCCTCTCTGACCCTGCCCTTTGATCCTGACCCCTGATCCTGACCCTGAAATCCCCTCCACTTTAGGGAAACTGTATAGCTCTTAATCTTCTGGATATTAAGGTGTTGCATCAGCTGAATTTGTTTGAGTATTAAAGGAAAAACGAAAAGAGTTTTTTTAGCAGTACTGTATCTGTCCAGTGTGTTTTCTGTATCATTCTGTACCAAGCAATTTTTTTTTGTAGTTTGTGTTTTTTTTTTTTTATGTTTGTCATTTTACTCTTTCCCTTTTTAACCCCTTGTCATTTGTGTAATTCTTGTGTGCATATTATTGTGGATGTGCCTCTGCAGGAAAACAACAACTACAATATTAAAAAGAAAAGAAAGAAACACTGGTCTTGATAAGGAATAAAAATAATCACGTGTTTGTAAACGTTTCCTGTTCAGTATTTGTTTTCATCAGTGTTTAGACAAAGGAAAGTATGGTACAAAGCGATGGGTTTTAATATTGGCTGTGCATCGAGGAACATGTGCGGATTAAACTCGCCCACTTTTTCAGTCTGCTGAACCAATAAAATATTCTGTTTAAATAATTCGACTTGTTTACCGAGCCATCTGTCTGTGTGAGTGTCACATTTTCCTGGTTTTGTTCGCCGTGTGAGAATCAAAGTCTTGATGTCCTGGGGGTAACTGTTTATGAAAAAAATGACTCATTTAATTACTGCAGCGAGACGCTTTTCCCCATTTACTGCTTCTTAATAAAAAATGCTGTTGGGCAGGAGGATATTGTGTTTATTTTGAGTACTAAACACAACCTCCTTGCTTTGGGAAAGAAAGAATAGATTTTTTTTTTTTTTTTGTCCCTGCTGGCTGTTCTGAGGTTTAACTTCATGACCAGAATTTAAATACACTATACAGGTAGTCCCTGACTTACCGACCAGTTCCATTTCATGAGCACGTTTGTAAGTTGGATTTGTTCTTAAGTCCGAAAAGGTAAGTCTTATACGCCTTTGACACGAATATACAATGTAATACCTATCCACTTGACTAAATCTCCGTTCCCCTTTTATATGGCCAAAAAACATAATTGCGCCTAAGAAAATGATTCTCAAACGTGAAATGTAACCGTGTTGTCTCTGAGCTTTTTTCCACCGTATTGGACTGTGAACTCTGTTTTGTTGAAGATTTCCGACATTAGAATTATTTACCCCCAGGACATCTTTACAAGATAGCCATTTTCTATCATCGTGCTCCCGAAATAATACATTGAAACTGGTAAGGCCGCCTCATCTCTTCCGCGCACACATACAATATGCCAGAATTTTTATACGTAGGTCTGCAGGTCTCTCCCCGTTCTTGGTGGGTTTCCTTCGGGTACTCCGGTTACCTTCCACAGTCCTAACACCTGCAGATTAGGCTAACTGCCGTTCCCAAATTGCCCATTGTGTGTGGGGGATAGACTCCAGCGCCCTGCGACCCTGTACTGGATAAAGTGCTATAGAAGAATGAATATGTGTAAATATTCTAGCGTTGCTGTGAGGATTTGTGATCGTTCAGCTATACAAGTTGGGATGGCAAGGAGGCTCCGGTTCATCCTAAAGGTCACTGCTCTGTATTTCAGCATTGTGCTTCCAACATTGTGGCAAAGAGCCACATATGGGTGTGACGGTCAGGTGTCTCTATACTGTCAGCCACAGTGCCTTTTAAAGCAAGTAAACAACGGGTACATACTGTTGGAGATAAAGCAACAGGCCCTGACTTTCGTGACATTGTGCGTTGAGAATTCTTCCCCAGGCCCAGACCATCAATAGAAAATTTTACGGCCAGGTTTTAAGGCGTTTCAGGGAGGACATTCTGCAAAAATAAATGTAAAATGTCAACAAAGCTAATCTCAAAACTGTTTCGTACTACCTCGGAAAACTAGCCCGAGAGACATTTACAGATGTAAAATTAATCAACACCCTGTGAGCAATCAGAAGTGAGAATTCTGCTGCATTCGTGTGTAATATATTATAACCACACACATTATTATTATTATTATTATAAATTGTATAATAATATTAATTATTAACCACATTATACTGTACACTTTTATATTTGCACACACATTATTATGTAAATATGTTTATACCAGAAATATTTTATGCACTATGCACTACATGCATATACATTAAGTGCATTCTTAATAAAAATCTTCCTCAATTTAAGAAAACATCCAACATTTAAATTTCAAGCTTGCAAGGCCTGATCCTGGTGTAGTTATGGTTCTGCGATCACGTGACATCAACTGACCAATCACAGCACGGATCGAGCGAGCCGCGTGTTCTGTTTTATCCGCTCGTATTCAAGAAAATCCCGCCTCCTAAGCGCTACTATTGGTAATTATTTGTCCCGCCTTATAAGATCTTCACGGTCCTGATTGGTCAGTTGAGTTGTCATTTACGTCACCGTGGCAACAGTATGTCAAACAGCGGAAGCGCTTGAGAGTCAAATAAAAAAGAAACACAATGCTAATTCATGACAATTGTTATTATTTTTCCTGGGTTTTTTTTTTGCTTATTTTTTTTCCTGAGTCGATATTTATGTGTTTATATGTTTGTTTTGTTTTTTTACCGAAGTCACGTTCACTGCTCGATTTTTCCGGCCAATCAGAGCGAAGTGGGCGGAGCTTGTTGAGATAAACGGATAGGGAAACATTAACGTGTCGTTTGTTTGCCATCAGTCAGCGTGTCGGGGTGCTTTACCTTATCATCCTCAGCCTCGGTGCACTGAAGATGCAGATGTGAGTTTCTCTCTTTATCCTTGTCTGTGTCTGTGTGTATATGCGTGTGTGCAGGCATCGTTTGGTGCATTGCTTTGAAGATGTGTATGACGTCATACGGTGAGTCCCTGGTGAATAGGTGAACTTTCCACATCAGAGTTCCTGCTCATGATCAGTGCATTAAAATCAATTAAATGTTTTTAGCAAAATAAATGCAGAAAAGTTGTGTGTGTGTTAGTTTTAGAGTGATGTTTTACTCTAAAACAGGTTTGAAATTGTAGCTTGTGTAATATAAGAGGGAGATAAAAGGAGAGAGAGAGAGAGAAAGGGAGATTAGTCCTAATTATATTAAAATGCATTTTTAATAAATTTTGTATAACTTTCTCGTTTCTTGTGTAATTCTTAAAGAATGGCGTCAATGAAAAGGAGAAATCAAGCAACAGTATTATTATTATTATTATTATTATGATGATTATTATTATTATGGGGCAGTAGTGGCTCAGGCAGATAATGTGCTAGTTTGTTGATCCAGGTTCGAGCCCTGTGACCGGTGGGTTGGGTCCTTGGGAAAGACCTTTAACCCTACACTCACCCCATACTATCCCGCCACTGGATGCAGTGCCGTTCCCAAGAAAAATTGGAAGGAACGTGTCAGGAAGGGCATCCAGCATAGAATATATATATACACACACACACGCACGCATATAAACTTTAACTCTTTAAGAGACACAAAAAGTAGAGCTTTATTTTTATATATTTATAAATTTATATATATATATATATATATATATATATATATATATATATATATATATATATATATTGTATATATATACACACACACACTGGTGTTATATCTCTTCCTGGTAAAACCAATGATGGTAACACCCAATGACAATTTACAGAAATCCAATGATGGACTTAAAAGTTTTGCATAAAAAACTGCTTAAAAAAAACTGACATTTCTAAACAAATTAAGAGAGACATCTGACATAGCTTTTGCTTTTGTCCAGTGTTCTTCATCAAATTATTTTTCCACTGTTTATCAATTTTGTTTTGTCTAACAGTAACACCAACAAAATAGTTTGTTGTGACCGATAATTATGTAATATTATTCATTAAAATCAATTATTGTTTCATGATTTTAGTGATTGACTTATTTTATACAATATTGATGTTACTGTAAATCAGATTTATTTAATGAAAAAAAATCTTTCCATGATGCGTATACAGACCCACGACCATGTATGATTAAAGTGACGAGACATTTCCTTGAACTTTGAACTTTTTTTTTTTATGCTACAATTAAATATTTAACATTTAATATCTGAATATGTACACAAGTACAAATAATGTGTGTAATATTTATTTCACTGATTTTGGCATCAGGCAAACCAAAACAGCACTTTCCACCATTTATTGATTGCGACATAAAAATAGAAACAAACAAAAATGACGAATGAATATGTTGCACTAGAGAATACAATTATTCTTACTTATAATTAAGATTTATTGTGCAATGATTAAATCTTCACATGCTTTAGAAAGTAAAAATATCCGTAAGAACACATTTGGGCGTGATTATTTTACTAGATTATTCTCTCTTTTAGTAGTTTGTTCTTCAGATGTTGAAAAATATAATAGAGGTGTATTGTGTTTTTATTATTATTTTTATAAAAAAAAAAAATTCAATAAACCTTCTTGTCATATGAACAGAAGAACACTACTTAGACAGAGCGGCGAGATGGTCCTAGAGAGAGAGCGAGAGGTGTAAAAGAGGTTTTCTCTGTGGAAAATCCATCTCTCAACAGAGGTGACACAACATTTCTCTTTTTTCTTTTATGCTGCTCTTTCATCCATCTCCAAGAAAATCATAACCTCTTCACACGTCCACCAGGAAAGTCAGATTTAAAGCCTCCCTCTGGTCGTTAAATCCTAACAACTCTCTCCCTCTCCAACTTTCTAACGACTCTCACCTTCTCCATAGTTCACCTAACGAGCTCATGACTCATCTTCAGAGACTGAGAACCTTCACAGATACAACAAAAGAAACTTTCTCTACTTCAACTGAAGTTACTTTGATGAACGAGAAGTTTTTCTGATCGTGACTATGACATCATGACATCATGATCTGTGTGGTTTTCTGAAACACCCTTGTTGCTATAGGAGAGTGATCATGATGAGGGTTCAGTGTTCCTGAAGTTGTTCCAGTATTTCCTACTAAACTCACATCCTGCAGTCTTTATTCCTTCTGTTCCACAACAATCTGCCAATCCTTTGGTCACAGAGCAACGCTGTACTTTTTAGCCCGTTATAGAACATCCAGTCTTCATCAAAACATCTACAGACAGTTGCTCTTTTGCCAGTTTTTTTTTTTTTTTTTTAGTGCACTTCACTTGGCACAGACTGTAATATCGGCTAAAACATGGCATCAGTGCTGAAAAGTCTCAGAGTGAATTTTCAGATAGGATCATAGAACACTATTTTTCATTAAACTTGATGCTCCTTATATATTTTATTGTAAATATGAATTTTATTGTTAGTCATTCAGCTGCTCCCGTCAAATGGGTCGCCACAGCAGACCATCAGTCCGCATAACAACTAGGCACAGGTTTCACGCCGGATGCCCTTCCTGATGCTACCCTTTATCCGGGCTTGCATGGACTGGCTCGTTAAAATTGGGTGTTGCGACCCCCCCACCAACAGTGGGATTCGAACCCCAAACCAACAGTGGGATCCTCAGAACCCCAAACCAACAACCTACTGTAAAGCCTTAGTCACCTGAGCCATGAATTTGACATGGTTACGGACACTACAGATTTTTGTGGTTTTAAAATGAATTGCAGTTTAAATGATTATGTAATTTATACAGTATAAATGTAATTTTTAGGGCACATATAAAATCGGTTCTCCAAAACAGCAGAAGTCAGCAACTTGATATTTTTAAGAAAAGTGATATTGGTAACTTCCATGTCGCATAAACTTCATAAGTAGTTTCTTTGGCTGCACATTTCCTGTATTATATGTATAATAAAAATCAGCACCATTGGCGATATGTAGCTGCTGTTTCTTGGCAACAGACTGTAAGGCAGCGTTTTTGTGCCCCCAGACGATGGGTGTGTTGTGAACCCCGTGTTCTTAAACAGTCCTGTGTTTTCTTGATGTAGGTAATCAGCCAAATAACATTTGTTCTTGATCAGTCTGGTAAATATTTTGCTCTGCACTGACTCCAGGACCAGAGGTGGCATCCTGTGACCTTCACCTGTGTGGAACGTTGTGTACACTTTAGAGGACTGACTGATGCTAATCTGCGGACTGAATGAGCCAAATGATTTCCTGTTTTCTATAAAATGCTGCATTTAACTGATCTGCATGAGATGGAAAGTTGGAGCTCGGAGTGATGTGATGTGATTCTCATCCTCGAGGGTGAAACGTAGACGTGGCTCCGGCATACTGACAAAAACAACTTTCTTCCTTGATGGTATCCAAGCGCTAGTGAATCTTAGATATCATCAAGCTATCCAAATGAGTGCATTAGTGTAGCAGGGGACTGTATAAAGAAATAAAGGGAGTTATTACTCTCATAATTGTATTGTGTTATTCTGCACAATGAAAGTCCTGGTTTGACTCGAATGCCCCTGTGTTGATGGATCTAAAACAGATACAGGTCTTGGCTGACGCCGTGAGCAGCCATGTTTGTTTGATGTTGTGCTGAACTCGCAGTGTGTTATTCTAAAATGCTAAATTCTTAAGATATTAAAACATGAATTTGACGCGGTTACGGACACTACGGGGTATTTTTTTGTGCCTTTTAAGCTTTTACCAAAGTCCAATTTAAGCAACAGTTGCATATAAAAATATTTTAGTTTGAAGTAAGCCAGTATACCGCTGAAAAAATTGCCCTTTTTATGGCACATATAAAACCATCTTTCCCATACCGATGACAAACACATGAACATGATGAATATGTCATGTGACTCTTCATGGTTAAAGATGTAGAGCTGTTATCACTTAGGGTGACTACTCTAAAATATATCCAAGTTTAATTTCTATGGTATTGTAGTTCGGGAAAAAAAAAAAAAAACTAAAATGTTTGCTGAAATTGGAGGGGTGTACTTACTTTCGTGAGTTTGTGTGTGTATATATAAAATGAAAAAATATATAATCTGTTCACCGAGACAGTCAGAATAATTGTATTTATTTGGATTAAACTCGACCCGATCAAACAAAACCTGACCTTTTTATTCCATTTTTAACTGGTTTTGTTCTAAGGTATCAGATTTATCCCGCTGATTCTGGTCTATACACAATCCCTTGAACTGAAACCTTATATCATGCTCATTTAAACAGTGACTAGGCCTGTGTAGTTCACTTCTAATATTTCACTTCAGTCCTAGATCCTGTGATCCAATGAGAATTAAAAGTGTTTAAGGAACTTGGACGTGCCGTTCTGGGGAAAATAATCAGTGGCCGAGTGGTGACGTCATAGTTACTGCCCTGAGGTTCATTATTTCCCTATAACAGCACTTATTTCTTGTTTTCCACTTGCCCATTATTAAGTCAAGTGAATCAGGCATGACTGTTGCTCAGTACTTTACTTTTTTTTTTTTTTTTGGTTCCTTTATTTTCAGCATGTGGTTTCATCTTGGTTGCAGTAGAAGACAAAAGTGAAAAAAAAAAAAAAAGCGTTATAGTCTTTATACTGATTAAAAACAAGGCTGAACCATTTTCCCTTCCATATGATATAAAGCTGTTCCACATCAGATCAGCTCAGCTCAGACATCCCTGATGTTTTCTGTTAATAATGTTGTTAATCCGATCCAAATGTGCTTTAGTGTAAAGCGAGTAAGGAGCGTTACCGAATCAGCTGCACGTGCACGACGGCCCTGACACCACACCATGACGTGGACGTTTTAATAGTGTGAGAGTAAGAACATGTTTGTTCTTGTAGAAAAGATGAGTCAGTGTAAACAGTACAATTTAAACCGTCACACAGACACCGAGCTAAATATACTGTGGGGAGGGAGTTAAAACGGGGTGTGGCGGGGGTGTGTTTATTGCACCAGGAGTGATTTGGCGTTTAGTTCACCAGTACCTTGATGTAATGTTTCTTGTCATTAAGCACACATAATTAAGTAATTAATTAACGTATTAATTAGCCACTTGTGGTGAGGTTGTGACTTAAACCGTCCTTTTTTTTCTTTTAATTGTTTTACATATTTACCAAGTAAGGTTCACCCAGACATCGCAGGGGTGTTGCATATTAACGTTCTTGCATCGAACTGCGTCTGCGAGCTCACACAAGCGGAGGAGGTGGATAGCAATTTTTCTCCAAATGCATTGCGTCATCCCTGTCGTTGCACGAGCAGCAGTTTGAAAAGATGCACTTGTGTGTTCTGGAGGAAGAACGTAATTAAATAATTAATTAACAGGAGAAGGAGTGCTGTTGTGACGAAATCCTTTAAATAATCTTAATTTTTTTTTTTTTTTAAATCATTGTTTGTACTATTTGCTAAAGATGGGGCTGTTATTGTTCTTGCACCTAGATAAACAGCCAATAGATATAATGTGTAATATGCGTCTTTTCTCATGTGGTCAGGAAATTATGCCCAGTTTAACACTTTTTACAAATTCGTACACGTTTACAGCGCTGCCTCGGCAAACAAATATAATCTATTACGAAGGTGAAAGTTTGTATTGCAAAACACATTCTCCCATAGGAAATAATGTAAATGCAGGTAATCTGTTCCAGCCACCCAAAAAATATTACCAATTTCTAACACTATAATCATATTTTTGAATATAAAAACAATCAAAACATTTATAAATTAATGTCAATTAAGTAACATTTATAAATAAACATACATTAAACCTCACTTAACTTTAATTTATGATTCCTTTTGGCAACGAAAGTGAAAGTGGCTCCCTTTTCTTCTCCATGGATCCCAAAAATGTTATGTCTTAACTAAACCACAAGTTTTAAACCGCTCCCAGACATACATGCTGCTTTGCGGGCAAAATTTTAATTCTTAAAAATTCTTCAGTCAGCTCCTGGGTAGCGTGATATTGTATCAGGTGTCCTCTGGTGATCCTTAAGTCATCAGTATTCTTTCTTTCCTTCTTTGAGAAAGTAATGCATGTGCCTTTATGTATAAAAATTTTATACAATATGTTTTTCATTTAAATTCATAATAAATTAAATTTCTTGTTTGTTTTTTATTCCCACTTCACTGTAGCGGAAACATTCAGAACCATCACTATAAAACTGATGTACTGTACATACTGATCCGTGATTTTAATTTAGCATCGAGGGAAGGGAGGAGTCCCTAGTGTCAGTGTAGTGTAGAAATCAGTAGGTTTACCAACATGAGGAATCTTCATGAGAAAGTGGGTTTTGGGTTTTGTTGTCGATCTGTCACTTAAAAACAACACTGCTTTATCTTTTATCTGGACAGATAAATACTTAAAACTGAATTTTAGTTTAATGTCTAAAGCTGTTAAATGAACATTTTTGTTGTATCGTTCGCTTTGGTGTAAAATAATCAATTTCAGAGACGTAAAAGTGACTCAACCTTGTTTCAGGAAACGTCACGCCACCACCGCGTCGCTAATTCTTTTTGTCCGTGTTGCTTTTCCTGCATGTATTCTCCCCAAAGAAAATAATCCTTAATCATATTTGTTTGTTCCTAAGAATTATCCATCATTCAGTTTCAGGCTTGTTCTCTAATCGGGTCACATTTTCCCCTTAGCGAATTTCAATGTGGGTTTAATTGAGCCTCTTTATGCTCACCCAGAACCTTGCTCCTTTTATGCAAGGCCAAACATTTCCATATGTGTGCTGAGATAATAAGACAATGGATCTCGCAATGCTTTAACGATCTGATTGGTGCATTGTGAAACTGGTTGCTGATTGCAGCCCTGCAATGTTCTCTGGAAATATCGCCTGTAATGAGGCACAGTCTGGCGCTGCCACCCACACGACCTGCGGCGGCTCAGAATAGACTACGATTGCACATGTCTGCGTGACATGCATCTCAAACCCAGACTACAGTCCTGGAGAAATTGCATCATCACGTCTAATGGATGAACTCATGTGGTGATGTTGTTGTTGTTGTTGTTGTGGCTGGACATCATTGGGTGTAAGACTGTTTATTTAGGATCGCTTGAAGAGAACGCTGAAAGATGGCAGGATAAATTGTTCTCTGGTGCGTGGCTTTCTTTCTGAGGTGTCAAGGTTATAAGAGCAATAACCAGCCTGCTGAGAGTCAGATGACTGCTTATAATAAAAACGCTGCTTTATTTCTGTAGCGCTTTACCCAAGCCCAAGGCTGTGACATAAGGATAACGACAGCACTGTGTGTGGCTTGTAACTGAAGCTGGACAGGAGGAAGAGAGATTAAACGGGGCAAAGATAAGTTTGAAATTTGCAGGATTCAAGCTCTGGATTAAGGGGATTGTGACGTTTGTTATCCATGACAGTCGAAGACATGATAGAGCTCGCTCAAGCAAAGCTGAGATTGTCGTAATGATGGCGAAGGGGTGCCAATATTATGTGATTTAATGGATTTATGCAGGTTTAGAACCAAATCAGGCAGCACGGTGGCTTAATGGTTACCGCTGAAGCCCTGCACCTCCAGGGTCAGGGTTCAGTTCCCAGCTCAGGGTCTGTGTGCATGAAGTTTTTGGGTGAGTGAGTGAGTGATTGAGAAAATCTAATTATACTTTTAAAATGATTTAAGTAAACTTGGCTGAAAATTTATAAATTCCTGAAACCTGTAACATAGCTTTCGGAGAAAATGCAATCCACTTGGATCTTTCGCAAATAAATTTATTTAGGTGAAAATTCATATTGCAATACGAATTGTCCCATAAGAAATAATGTAAATGCAGATAATCCGTTCCAGCCACCGAAACATATTACCAATATTACAACAAAAAAAAAATTAAGTAAAACCATGTAGCTTTTGAATGCATGCCAAAGGCGACATTGGTATCGTGGGTTGACGCTTTTAAAACAGTTTTCGCTGACGAGGTCGAAAAATAAATTTGTAAACTCACTTTGCTTGGTTTTGATCGGCTCCCAGATGCAACTTAGCCAGGTTTTGCTGTACTCGAATTTTGCTAGAGTATCACGTCTTGTTTTGATTTTATGGGTGAGTAGCGCCACCTGCTGGACTGGAGTATGAAGCAACCGATTAGCAGGACAACAATATTATCGCTTTGTGTGAAGCATGACATTTAAACAAACACAACTTACACAGCATTTTAATGTTTATTCAGTACTTTTAATTGTTTTTAATACTTTACAACACATAAGAAATATAGCTGCTTGAAATAAATCAGGTTATAAATGCTGTTGACTAATAAAGGTGATAATGCTATTGAATTGAGTCATAATGCACCAAAATCGAGTCAAATCGACTCAACATCTTGGAGCTTGGAGTGTGACCATTTGGGTCTCCACGGGATCTGACCTGCTTATCCAGCACAACGTTTGAGTTGATTAATCAGAGATGTATTTGTTTCTTTAATGTTAATCTATAAATATCAGCAGATTTATAACCGGCCTCTCAGCTAATAATAATACTACTGAAGGTCAAACTCCACAGAAACTCTGTACTTGTCATTTAGCTTGCAAGAGTGATCGGGTCTTAACTGTTGCAGTGGAGTATTGATGGTTTGGGGCTGGTTTTTAAGACTCCTGTGAAAATTAATATAGCTTTGTGCAGTATTGATTTATTTTTTCTTTCCTTTTTCGCCTTTTCTCATAAGTTACTATTTTAAATATATATATATATATATACATATTAGGGTGAAAGATTTATTAGCCCAAAAATGATGGCTTTTATATCCACGCTGTGCAGCAGTCGGGAATCGCCTGGTGGCAGAGGCAGCTGCGAAATCCTTAAAAGAGTAAGTTTTTAATATATTTCTTTAACAAATGATGTCTGATATCTTTTAAGCCTCTGTTTAAAACTGTGAGCACTGACTGGAGAGAGAGAGAGGGGAAAATGTTGCGTTTTTAATAAGTTATTTATTAGTGTTATTTGTAAAGTGTTAAATTTTTTTATGTTTTTGCTAAAATAATTTGAAGAAGGAGGGGAACGAGGCTAACAATGTTAATGTTGGTTAACATCAGAGCAACTGTGCTAATTGTTCCAGATTCATTACTCATACTAGTGTACTCCAGTGTTAACAAAATGACATTTTAATTTAATCAAATCCTTAGTAGTATAAGGATTTAAATATATAAATTTTAAGATTACTGCATAAAGTAAGGGGGGAGGGGGGCAATAACTTAAGAAAATCATGCTCAAACTAAAATAGATCAGAACCGTATCTCTGCATGTCAAAGCCTAAAAATGTCTCCCGCGGTTTTGTGTCGTCAATTTCATGCCATGTTTATGAGGACCATCAGTAAATCCCATGCTGCATCAAGCTATGAAACATCACCTTTGGCACTCTGGATTTTAATACGTGCTGCTTTGACAGGCTCAGGCTTGATTTTTGTCCTCATTAAAGCGAGCAGTGCAGCCAGTGTGTTCCTCTGTGTCTGGTCAGGTTTGTGTCTCTCTTTTCACGGTGTGTTTTGAAGCCGATTGCAGTCGTTCTCCTTTAGGATGCGATACAATGAGGAAACGAAAAAAAAAAGAGATGCATATGGTTTACAAAGACATGCGGTTCACCAACATTAGTTAGAGTAACGATGGCATCCTGTAGGACCTCCAGAGTTTGTGTAACTGCATGTACTGTATTACGAGACTGAACTACACTTGGACTGATGAGCTGGTATTAATGCACATGTACATTTTATATTTAAAGATTAAACGATCAATTTGTGTTAAAACACGTCATATTTTTGTGACTTTTTATTTTAAGCAACAGATAATTAAGCAAAATAACAAAATATGCTTAGGGTTCTGCTCTAAGGACGGCAAGCAGTCAGTCGGGTTGGAATTGAATACGACTGGATTAGGGGGAGAAAATCAGAGGAAATAATAATAAATAAATAAATAAATAAATGAAGCTAAGAAGGCTGAATCCCAAATCGATCTCTAACCCCTGATCCAGGACCCTACTTGGTGTGTGGAAAAAGGGATTGTGCACCCTACACAGCGCACTAGCTTTTAATTTAACGCTATTTGGGATTCGACCCCAGAACAGTTGGGTAGTTATTAATTACATCAAAAGCTTAAAATGTCAGTGTTTTAACAATTAATATTCGTCCTTCCCGTGTTCACACGCTTGCTTCTCTTTTGAATAAGTCGAACACAACATACCGGGTATTAAAATAATCAGAAGCTACATGTCGCTAGGTTACTGTCATGTCACAAAGCAATGTGAATCATCAATAAAATTTAATTATCAATAAAAATGCATAGTGGCCAAAACTGAACAAATGCAGATATTTGCTACGTATCGCCTTTTTACGGTGTAATACCTGCTTTACATTATATATCCCTACTCCTGTACATGCGACCTCCATAACCTTTGACCTACATTATTTATTGTAAATATGCCACCTATGCAGTCCTGGTTGAACAGACTTTGTTCATGTACACGCACAATAAGAATAAAGTGGAGTCTAATGTGGCGAGTATGGATTTCTGTAGAGGATGAGCCGGCTCTTCACATTATCCTGTCAAGTGTGTGTGTGTGTGTGTAGGACTGGGATTAGAGAAGGTACTCGGATCTGTTTCTGTAGCGCGGGGTTGTGCTAGGCGTGGAGGTAAATAATGAGTCGCTGTGAGGAGGAGTGTTTTATCGAAGACCCTCTTCCTGACCAATGATGGAGCGAGTGTGAGCAACGCTGCAAAAGATCCAACAAGTTATCATATAGTGTTCGAATCTTATGCTAATGTCAGCTTGGCGATCCTTACTCGCCAGGCCTGATGTAGTGGTTACCACTGTCGCCTTGCACCTCCAGGGTCTGGGTTCGATTCCCGCCCTCAAGGTGTGTGGACATGGAGTTTGCATGTTCTCCCCATGTTTGGTGGGTTTCCTCCGGGTACTCCGGTTTCCTCCACCAGTCCAAAGACATGCAGGTTGGCTAATTGGTGTTCCCAAGTTGCCCGTAGTGTGTAAATGCGCGTGTGAATGTTGACCCGCGGTCCTACCATGGTTGTAAAAAAGGGAACACGTACAATGGGATCACCATTGGCCTCCACGGTCCCTAGTTAGACTACAGAGGTTCCTAGATGGATTAATTTCTGCCACAAAAGTGATTACTGTTGCTTTACTGCACTTTTAGTAACCGTTTAGTAACTTAATGTGCACGGCCAATGTGGATGGATGGATGGATGGATGGATGGATGGATGGGCGAGACCATTTGCAGACACAAATGTGTGTTCGTGGGCGAATTAATGCTTTGTGCACAATGAAATAAGTTGATATGTGGAGGTCAGCACTAATACTGCGTCACTAATGGACCACTGGCCGCTTGACGTACTGGAAAGCATGAAAAATTGTTGTACGATGTCATAATAGTTAATGCTACTGTAACTGCATGCTGATTAACCGGCTACATACCTGGAAGGCAGATCGATCGGGTTTAAGTGGCACAACAATCTGCCGGTCTTGGGTACAGATACAGGGAAATCAATCAAGCATACTCATTACACTATTAGACCACACCCACCCGGACAGACAGGTGTTAGACGGTTCGGATAAGCGAGCGGGGTTTATCATATGTACTGTTTTTACGGTTCCCCCGTGTCCCCTGGCACTTTAAGATCTTCTCGTGCTGAATCTGTAGCCAAACTGATGGTGCTGGGAATAGGCTGCTTGTCAAGAAGGCGTCCTGCTGCATTTTTCACAAGGATGGATAAAGAGCTGTTTCTCCCTGTCTCTCTCTCTCTCTCTCTCTCTCTCTCTCTAACCCTATCCTGTTCTTCCTCTCAGAGCGCTGAGGATGCTGTGCTCGGCTAATTTGTGAGCAGCATGGACGAGGCTGCCAGCCAGCTGGAGAGAGACCATGTTCACAGCGTGTACGAGAGGATTGCGCCGTTCTTTAATGACACTCGCTACAAGGCTTGGCCAAGAGTCAAGCAGTTCCTGTTGGAACAGGAGCCGGGCAGCATCGTCGCCGATGTGGGTAAGGACACCGGATTATGTCTTGTTACCAGCAAACATGAGCGTTTCTAGAATAGTTTTTTTTTTTTTTTTTTGTCCTTGCTGTGACCTTCGGTGCATCTGAATTCTTTATGCAAGTTAAGTAGGGAAGAAATGGTGTTTTTTTCCCCCCTCTCATTCTCCATTAAAAAAATGATGAGGGTTATTTTTTGTGTGTGTGTGTTCGTGAGTCGTTTTCGGATCATGAGCTCATTTAGAAGACAGTATGTTTAAGGATGAAGGCTTTTAACAGCTTTAAAAAAAAAACTTCAGGTTGAAAAATATCCTGCTGTTAACATAATGAGCTCAAGATTCTCCTCCGCTTTGACATTTTTGGAAATGTAATGCAGTTTGTCAGCTCATAAAACCTAACGAGCACAACTGAATTATAAACAGAATGATCCAAATGTGACCTGACTGACGAAATAAGCTAGACGGGTCATTTAGAAATAAACACTGTTGTTTCACAAATTAATTAGTGTTTTTTTTGTTTTGTCGTTGTTGTTTTTTTGCCTGCTGATGTGACAGGATGCGGCAATGGGAAGTACCTGCACATCAATGAGAGCATCTTTAAGATGGGCTGTGACGTTTGCCGCCCGTTGGTGGATTCGGCTTGGAGTCGAGGCCATGAGGTTCAGCTGTGTGATGGTCTGCGTTTACCCTACAGAGACGGCTGCTTTGATGCCGTGCTCTCCATCGCAGGTAATCCACACCGGATTCATATTCATATACAGTTTACAACGTCCTGTAATGAACTAGGAACTGAAGGTGCCAGGGTTTACATTTCAGCTGGAATACTGGATTGGGGTTTTAAGCTTAAAATGGATTTGGGGTTTGTGGTTGTGGAAAGGAATTAGGTTTTTAGACTGTGATATTGGATGAGGATTTTAAACTGGGCCTTGGGTTTGTGGTTTCTAAATGATGCTTCGGATTGCTATCTCAGAATGTTGATCGGATTGGGGTTTCTAAACAGGGCTTAGGATTTTTAGAGTTTCTAAATGAGCCTTGGGATTGGGGATGGGGTTTTATAGATTCAAGGATTCTTTATTGTCATACCAGCACACTTCCATGTAATGGTACGAAATTAGGACCTAGGTCCCGTTTAAGCCACATAGATAACAGAATAATATAAATATGAGGGTGTATATATATGTATATACATGAATATAAACAAAGAGCAGTTAGAGATATATTATGCAAGAATTAAGATGTAGACTGAACATAGTGTATTGCACATTTTGTACGTTGGACTTATAGGGTTATTTATGTAGCGCACCATAGGGTTACAAATTACACTAATTACGCTGTTTTTAAGCCTGGTGGTCTTGCACTGAAGGCTCCTCAGCCTTCTGCCTGAGGGAAGAGGTTCTAAATGGGCCTTGGGGTTGGGGTTTTTAAATGGGGCTTGGGATTTTTGGGAATTGGAGTTTCTAAATTGGGCTTGGAATTTGTGTTAGGGTTTCTAAATTGGGTTTGGGATTGGGGTTTCTAAATGGGGCTTGGGTTCGGGGTTTCTAAATGGGGCTTGGGATTTGTGTTGGGGTTTCCAAATGGGTCTTGGGATTGATGTTTCTAAATAGTGATTGGGATTTTGGGGGATTGAGGTTTCTAAGTGGTCATTGCAATTGGTGTTTCAAAACTCATCTTGGAATTTGGGCTTCAGAGTGGGACTTGGGAATGATTTTTTTTGTTTTGTTTTGTTTTTTTTGGTGACTCCGTGACATCTGAGGACAAAATTATGCCCTTTTCTGTCTAAGACTTTCAAAGACCACTTATTCACATCCATTCATTCATGCCAGTATCACTTAGCAAGTATTACCTAGGTCACAGTGACCTAGGATGTCATATCGGTGGTCTTATTTGTAGAAAAACTTACATTGCTGAGGACCCCCAACCTTTGGCAACCTACACTCATCCAGTCAGAATCATTAGTCAGTCCGCTAACCCAAGGGCAACCCCACAAGCATGGGGAGAGCATGCACACTCCACTCACAAACACAGGAGATGAGATTCAAACCTCCAATTCTGAAGATGAGAGGCGACAGTGCAAACCATTAAGCCACCATTATTCGCATTAGACAAGTAAAAACAATAAGCAAAGATTTCCATGCGTGACTCACCAGGTGGGGGGCAAGAGGGACCGGTGACTCAGACGAGTTAATGAAGACTGCTGTGCTGTTTCAGGCTGATCTTATTAAGAATTTGCTTGATATTTATGAGCAACAGTGGAATTTCATTTGGTTTAAAAAAAAAAAAGTTCAGTAAGAGAACGTAAAGTCTCTTACTTTGCTAACCTCGCCTAGCTTAAACTGTCATAGCTTTTCATATCACTCAAGGCATGCTCTAGAGAAAGGGTACGAGATGGACCCTCAGGCTTAAGCCTTTTCTTAAAGTTTTACACTTTGAACGTTTAACTCTGTAATTTTAATTTTGGACTGATTTACTCTCATATATAAATTAGTAATTAGTTCATTCACTGGTTTAATTAGCCAGCTCCACATTTTCCAAAAATTCCATGCTTGATTTAGTGTTTGCCCTGGGAACTTTTTCTTACAGCCGATGCCTTACATTCAGTAAATTACAATTTAAATAATATATAAAAAGCAGTCATTTTTTCTTATAATTAAAACCTTCACCTATAGATTTAGGGAAACTGGCGATGTGTCGGCTCTTACACGGCTGTTTACTGTCTACTTTAATAAAACTTCATGAGTTTCTGTATTATCTCACACAGATCCCCGCCATCTGCCTGCTTCCCTGTTATTAATTCTAATGTTTATGCCCCAGTGCATGTCATATAGTTTTATTAAAGCAGGATAGAGTGTGCAAAACAAACACCGTTACTTGGATACAGAGATTTTCCGTGTGTGGGTCACCTGGCAACCCTCGGTCATCCTCAGGGAGCGATTAACACGGGCATTCATGAGTGCACCGGGTCATGTTGCTAACCCAGTGCTGTTGTGGAGGAAGAAGTTATTTTCCTTTGGTTATTATAATAACCTTATAATGATGTGGTGAATAAAAAATAAAAAAAACTCTTAGAGATGGACCATTGTGTTGTTGTGTTACTACTTTTGTTTTTGTGCAGATAATGAAGTCATTAAAGTGCTGTTAAAAAGAGGTTTGCAATTTTGTATTTGAAATGACCTCAGAAGGAAAGGGATTTAATCAATTAATGGCAAGTGGTGGGGGAGGGGGGGGAGAGTGGGAGGGGAGAAGGTAAGATTGGGAGTTGGAGGGGAGAAGGTAAGCGTGCAAGTGGGGGGGGGGAAGGTAAGAAGGTGCGAGTGTGTGGGGGGGGAGAAGGTGCGAGTGTGTGGGGGGGAGAAGGTGCGAGTGTGTGGGGGGGAGAAGGTGCGAGTGTGTGGGGGGGGAGAAGGTGCGAGTGTGTGGGGGGGAGAAGGTGCGAGTGTGTGGGGGGGGAGAAGGTGCGAGTGTGTGGGGGGGAGAAGGTGCGAGTGTGTGGGGGGGAGAAGGTGCGAGTGTGTGTGGGGGGGAGAAGGTGCGAGTGTGTGTGGGGGGGAGAAGGTGCGAGTGTGTGTGTGTGGGGGGGAGAAGGTGCGAGTGTGTGTGTGTGGGGGGGAGAAGGTGCGAGTGTGTGTGTGTGGGGGGGAGAAGGTGCGAGTGTGTGTGTGTGGGGGGGAGAAGGTGCGAGTGTGTGTGGGGGGGAGAAGGTGCGAGTGTGTGTGGGGGGGAGAAGGTGCGAGTGTGTGTGGGGGGGAGAAGGTGCGAGAGCGAGTGGGGGAAATTAATGATATATGGTGAGGATGAATGACTGACGAAGTGAATGGATGAAAAACTGAATGAATGATAGATGGCGGAAATGTGTGTGAAGTAAGTGAAGGAGACTGATGGAGACTGTGAGCGAGTGTGAGCTATTTTAAGACATAAATTTTGCAGGACAAACGCTGCATACTTTTTGTACATTTCTGCAAAATACTTTCTCATTATCAGAGCATTTTTTTTTCCCCTTCCAGTCATCCACCACATGTCGACCAAAGAGCGGCGAGTGCGGGCGCTGAAAGAAATGGCACGCACGTTGCGAGTCGGAGGCCGAGTCATGATCTACGTCTGGGCCATGGAGCAGAAAAGACGCAAGTTTGAGAAGCAGGACATCTTTGTGCCCTGGAACCCCAACCCTCCCTTATCCTCTGCTTCGAGAGGGCGTCTCAGAGGCAGGCAGCGAGGCAGCGGAGTCCAGAGCGTAAGCGACAGTGCGGATTCCGACAGCATGCACAGGAACACTAAAAGCACATCGTCGGTGGCGGATGAGGAGGATCCCGGGAGCCCTGCGCAGCACAGGAAGCAGAAGCTCTGGTTTTTCTCCAGGTCTCTGGACTCCGTCCTGGACTTAAGCAGCCTGACCATGTCTCGCTCTTTTTCCAGAGAGCTTGGCGCTTTTTGCAGCCCTACCGACGAACCCGAGGCGAGAACTCAAGCGAGAAGCACGAGAGGACAAGCCCTGATCAGACAAGTGTCCAGCTTTTTCACCAACCCGTCCTCCAGGAACAGCCTAGAAGAGGACGTGTTTGTCTCCGAGCCGAACGAGCGGACGCAGAAAGCAGAGTGCAGCGACGGGAACGGGGAGGTCTCGGTCACCCTGGTGCAGGACTGCTCATCAGTGCCATTACCAGATCTGGTGTCTCGACAGAGGGAGCGCTCGGATAGCGAACGGCTCGGAGAGGATGAGGGAGGAGATTTCGAACAGGAAAGCGCAGTGTCCCTTCAGCGGCAGGACAAGTGGAGTAAGGACAATCTGAACGAGTCATGTCTGCGCTATTACCACGTCTTCAGAGAGGGGGAGCTGACGCAGCTTATTGAGGAACATGTCGAGGAACTTCATATCCTGCAGACCTACCTGGATCATGCCAACTGGTGTGTGGTGGCTGAGAAGGTCCATGTGTGGAGGGTTTGAGTTTTTTTTTTTTTGTTTATTTATTACAATATTTGTTTTTTAAGTGTGTTCCTGTTTTAAATTGTTTCTTTTTAAGGATTTTAACCATTTTGACTAAGAGCTGAGGTTAAGTTTTTAGTATGGATCAGGACCCAGTTTCCCAAAAGGAAGGAGAGACTAAATGAATGAATGAAAATGGGTGACGGAATGAATGGCAATGACTGAAGTTTCAGACTGAGTCGATGAATGAGAGTGAAAGATGAATGACGACGAATTACTTGCATCTAAAATGATGGAATGACTGGACTGAATGAATGGCAGATGGTGAAAATGAACAATATATGCTGTGAATGAATGACGGACTATGTGAACAGATGAATGACTGAAGAAATGAACGGATGAAAGACTGAATGAATGATAGATGGAACAAATGAACGACAGATGGATCAAATGACCGACGGACAGAATGACCGGCGGACGGAATGAACGACTGAATAGGCGGAATGAACGACTGAATAGGCGGAATGAACGACTGAATAGGCGGAATGAACGACTGAATAGGCGGAATGAACGACTGAATAGGCGGAATGAACGACTGAATAGGCGGAATGACTGACACACTGAATGACACACTGAATGACGCACTGAATGACGCACTGAACGACTGAATGACGCACTGAATGACGCACTGAACGACTGAATGATGCACTGAACGACTGAATGACGCACTGAACGACTGAATGACGCACTGAATGACGCACTGAATGACGCACTGAATGACGCACTGAACGACGCACTGAACGACGCACTGAACGACGCACTGAACGACGCACTGAACGACTGAATGACGCACTGAATGACACACTGAATAAATGACTGACACACTGAATGACTGAACGGCTGAATGACACACTGAATGACACACTGAATGACACACTGAATGACACACTGAACGGCTGAATGACACACTGAATGACACACTGAATGACACACTGAATGACACACTGAATAAATGACTGAATGACACTGAATGACTGAACGACTGAATGACTGAACGACTGAATGAATAAATGACTGACGCACTGAATGACTGAACGACTAAATGAATATATGACTGAATGACACACTGAATGACTGAACGACTGAATGAATAAATGACTGAACGAATCACTGGATGAATGAGAGAGAGAGAGGGAATGAATGAATGACTGAATGATTATATGCCAGGCAGAATAAATGAATGAGAGATTGAATGAATGACTGAGTGAATGCCCTTGGTGCTCTGCTGCTTTTGGGAGCAGTGTTAGAAAATTCTCTCTTGTTTTTTTTTTTCTGGTCTTAATTTGTATTTTATTTATTTTTTGTTAGTTTTATTAACATACTGTATGTTTGCCTCTAATTTCACTAACGGTTAAAGGTTTACTTATATCCTTTATGGCACTGATTTTCATGGCAAATACAATACTGTTAGCTGTCTTCAGCAATTCCTGCCTAAAACGACATCACTGCACATCACCGCTGTGTTGAACCAAACAATGTGAGCACATGACTAGCATTTAAATAGTGGATGCTTCCTTCTCAGGAGTTCGGTTTTCTCTCTCTCTCTCGTGTAACGGTGGTGCATCGTGTTTTATGTTGAACTGTTTACCTAAGAGGAACTGCCATATTGCTGCTTGTTGGATCTCGGTAGGTTGCACAAGGAAAAAAAAAAATCCTCAAAACGTCTGAATAATTCCTGGTCGATGTTGGCTGCTGGTGTTGATGAACATTTTACATTTTAATTCTGTGTGTCTACTCGATGTGCCGTGCCACGGGTCTTGCATTTTTTTTATTTTATTTTTTGTTTCCTTTGTAAACTTGAATCATGTTTTTGTAATTTATTAAACTGTGTTCTTACTGTATATTTAATAACTACTGTGTATTTGGATGAGTGAGTAAATAAATAGGATATATTTTATTCTCATCTCCTCCGATTTCCTGTCATCATTTCACATCTCTCTTAAAAACATTGTTAATCAACACATGAACACATCCTGTTGTTTTAAAGGCTTTGAGATCCAATTTAATAATAGTCATCTGATTGGTCAAGAGGTGATTTTATTTTTTCCTCTTATAGCAACAGTTAATACTTATGCATTCAATCTATAACTTCATAATTTCTATAGTAACAGCTCACATAACCGAAGACTAACAGTTGATGTATAACAAGAAAAAAAGTACATAATCATTGATCATTTAGTTTTTGGATATCTTTTTAAAATTTTTTACCATATATATATATATTTTTTTTTTCAGTAAAAATTTGGCTGCTAAGGAATTAAAATGTCCCTTTACAAACCTTACTTTTTATTAACTCCTTCATCTTGTATAGCGTTTATCCTGTTCAGGGTCACGGGGGCCTGAAGCCTATCCTAGGAGACTTTGGGCACAAGGCGGGATACACCCTGGACAGGGCCAATCCATCAAAAGGCGCACACACACACACACACACACACACACACACACACACACACACTACGGGCACTTTGGGAACAGCAATTAGCCAACTCTACATTGCATGTCTTGGAGCTGTGGGAGGAAACATGGTAATTCCCCACAGCCGGGAATCGAACCTGGACCCTGGAGGTGCAAGGCCACAGTACATGTTGTACACAGTATTATGCTATATCTTTTTAATTGTAATTTCACAATTCAGCTTATCTTACAGATCTTATCTTGATGAGCTTTCTCATGAATGAACGTGTAAACCATTAACCCTTGTGAGCTTTCTCACACCTGGACAAACAACTGCCCTGGTAATAATAGTTTCTTTTTTATTATTATTTCTCCGGTGGTTTTAACGCAACACAACTGTTACTGCTGACGGTTAAGCTCCATGCTATGCAAAATGAGCCATGTATCAAACAGCGGATTATAGACTATGTAACTGGTAGACCACAGTTTGTGCAGCGTAAGGACTGTGTATCGGATGTGGTCGTGAGCAGCACTGGTGCTCCCCAAGGGGCTGTGTTAGTTCCTTTCCTTTTCACTCTATACTCCTCTGACTCTAGGTACGAAAGTGAACTTCTGTAAAAAGGTTAAGGACCGTCCACAGCCTCTGCTGTGGCCAGTGGGATTTTATTCTTACGGTGTGGTGTGCCGGGCCTGTGGCGTGAGTGTGGGAAATGCCAATAGGCTTAATAAGCTGCTCAGGAAAGCAGGCTCAGTTGTGGGAACCCGTCCTGCTCAGTCTCACTAGAGACTGGAATCAAACAAAGGAGTCCTAAAATATACAGAGCATATTGAACAATGACTCTCACCCACTGTGCTTTCTTAACAGAACAAAGGAGCTCTTTCAATAATGGACTGAGACAGGTTCGGAGCGTTATGGGGGGTGGTTTATACCTGTAGCCGTTAGACTCTTTAATGAGTCCCGGTAGGACTGGGGTATTCTCGACCTCCTTGCAGCTGATGAGGAGAGAACTGGCGCTGGGTATATACTGTAGATGTTTATTCTTTATCCAGCTTTTTACAAACAGTATGCATAATATTACACAAAATGTCTTCTCGTGATTTCCTGCCTCCTTACAGAATTACGTATAAGGTTCAGTTCTGTGCATGTATATACATAAGGGAAATTTATATATATTTTTTTAGTAATTGTGTCTGTTTTAGCCTTAATACTATGTACTGCATAACGTTGGTTATAGAAGGTGGCTGAGAAGCAGTGGTGTCAAAAGTATTCACATTCATTACTTTAAAAAGGGTTTAAAAACAACTCAAGCTTTTAACTCAAGTAAAAGTGTAAAAGTACTGGTTTCAAAACTACTTAACGTATAAAAGTAAAAGTAACGTAAGGGGGGAAAAGCATTAGGGATAAAAGCTTAGGCTGTGCCACGGGCCTATATACTGCACTAACACCTCATAAAAAAAAAAGAAAAATGTGTTGTGACTGATAATAACAAAATTCCAACCTACCTCAATTTACTTTTTCAAATTAGAAGGCGAGTTTTTGAAAGCCATTAGCTCGTGGTACTTGGGTGCACAAAGCTCGCAGCGCATTCGAAATGAGCTGTTTTTGCATCCTACCATTTTGAAAAATTCTTCCAGGTATGGCCAGGGATATATATATATATATATATAAGAGTTGGCTGGTCTTTCTGGCCATCTTCATCTACTTATCACAACGTTAGCAACCGAAAATGCTAATTTATTTAAACGTCCTTACTGGAGTGTGTGACGTGACGTCATGTGCACGTGCGATGGATCGCGTACCAATCAATAGGGTGTGGGAATGGTACGTTTATACTTCTCATCCAACCACAATCAAATTCGCTCCATCCGGATAGAGCGATTTATCCGGATGTTTTTTGTTTGTTTTTTTAAAGACAAGCTAAAATAAAATAGGAGTAATGAGGCTATTTTTAAAATGTATGGAGTAGAAAGTACAGATAATTGCATGAAAATGTAAGGAGTGGAAGTAAAAAGTCGGCTGAAAAATAATTACTCCAGTAAAGTATAGATACCCAAAATTTCTACTTAAGTATTGTAACAAAGTATTTGTACTTCGTTACTTGACACCTCTGCTGAGAAGTGCAAAACAAAATAACAAACCTAAAAACAAAATAACAAATTCAAAAACAAAATAACAAAATGAAAATAAAACAAAAAAAAACTGAACACAAAATAACAAATTCAAAAACAAAATAACAAATTCAAAAACAACATAACAAAATGAAAATAAAACAACAAAACTGAACACAAAATAACAAATTCAAAAACAAAATAAATTCAAAAACAAAATAACAAAATGAAAATAAAACAACAAAACTGAACACAAAATAACAAATTCAAAAACAAAATAACAAAATGAAAACAAAACAACAAATTCAAAAACAAAATAACAAATTCAAAAACAAAATTAATTAAAAAAATAACTATATGAAAATAAAACAACAAAACTGAACACAAAATAACAAATTTAAAAACAAAATAACAAATTCAAAAACAAAATAACAAAATGAAAACAAAACAACAAAAACTGAACACAAAATAACAAATTTGAAAACAAAATAACAAATTCAAAAACAAAATGAAAATAAAACAACAAAACTGAACACAAAATAACAAATTCAAAAACAAAATAACAAATTCAAAAACAAAATTAATTAAAAAAATAACTATATGAAAATAAAACAACAAAACTGAACACAAAATAAATTCAAAAACAAAACAACAAATTCAAAAACAAAATAACAAACCCGAATACAATATGAAAAACTGAACGACATATTCAGAAACAAACTACCAAATAAAAAAAACAAAACAACAATTCACTCAAACCGGAAAAGGTAGGTATAGTTCGCAAACTAAATTCTTATCGCTGATTGGATGAGACACCAGTCACTTAAGACATACAAGAAGTACTAGCAAGTGAAGTCAGAATCGTTTTTTAAGCCCATTTAACACAACTTAGTTGACCAAAGTGCTGTAGAATCCTAAAATACTGAAATGAATCCTTAAATGAAAATACATCTAAATGTTCATGTGGCTGCAGTACTTCCTGTATATTTTGAGTGACTGATGTCTCGTCCAATCAGCAGGACAGGACATCTGCCACTAAAGATCAGCAATAAGAATTTAATTCGCAAACTACACATAGGCGTGTTTAATCACGCCGCTGATTGGACACTTGAGTGACAGATGTCTCATCCAATCAGCAATAAGAATTTAATTTGCGAACTATACCTCCCTTTCCGGTTTGACTGAATTGTCGTTGTGTTTCCTCATTTTGTATTTTGTATCTGGATATGTCGTTGTGTTTTCTGATTTGTTTTGTTTTTAGTTATGTTATTTAATTTTTGGTGTTGTTATTTAGTTTTTTATTTGATGTTTTGTTTTTAGTTTTGTTATTTTGTTTTTATTCTGTTATTTATTTATTTATTTATTTATTTATTTTTATTTGTTATTGTTTTTATTTCGTTGTTCTATTTTGCACTTCTCGGCCACCGTAGTTACTGTGTTATTCAATGCAGCTGCAATGGGACTGCAGTTTCCTTTAGGATCAATAAAGATCTATCTTATCTTATCTTAAAACTGATTGACTTTAAGCACCGTACGGTGATGAGACTCTTAAAACATTAGTAGCAGTAAAACATTTGAATGGTGGAAACGTTTTAAAGAAGCCCCATGTCCATGAATGATGATCTCGGCCGAGGCGGCTCAGAGCTCATTGCAGTCGTTCCCCTGAATATTCAGTGAGTGGAACGTCTGATCCTTGAAAACTGATGGATAATGATTTGTCTGTGGGAACAGTACACACAATCACTCACCAAGAGCACTTGCACGATACAGGAACTCAGCTGGGAGTTATTGTCGCCTGTACAGTCCTGACCTCACTCCCACATGTTTGGCCATTAAATGGGTTCCTGGGAGGCCAGAGTTTCAGACGTGAACCAGGCAGTCCGATCATGGCTCTTGTGTACTGAGAAAACGTTCTACCTAGATGGTATCCAAGCACTGGTGAAAGACTGGGATAGGTGAAATAAAAAAGAGAGTTTACTGTCCGTACTGCGTTCTGTTATTCTGCATAATCAAAAGTCCTGGTTTGACTTGAACGCCCCTCGTATCTGATTTTCTCAATAGTCAGTTGTAAATATTTTAAAATATTGACTAAGGAGCAGGCTTTTATCTTGGAACAGTACACATGTCTGCTGTAAAGGTATTGATCAGACCTAAGCAGCACTCAGCAGATCTACATGCTCGATCACAGGAGCTGGAATTAATGCCTGTGTGTTTCAACCTGGAGCTTCTTTCTATACATATACTATTCATATACTATACATAAACTGTGAAGTCGGCGTGTCTGTACATAGAAGATATATGCAGGAAAATAATTTAGGGAGATGTAAGATGATTGATAAAACACATCAAGATGTTTTTGGGAATTTTTGCCTGTTTGTCTGTTTTTCTGTTTGAATTAATATCATGTTAAAAGGTGCATTTGGCCGAGTTTGAGGTAACATTTAGGCTTTGTTTCATTACGGTCGGCCCACAGGAATGGAAAATACTTTGAAATTTAAATGTTAAAGCACCCTTATATCATAAAAAATAGACCTTGAAAAAAATAATTAAATTTTTTACATAAGTACATTTTTTAATATGCGCTTATGAGAAATGTGATTGAAAATATACAGTACTGAAATAAACTTAATAAATGCTTCTCACATTTTCATTTCTCGCACTTCACGGTAAAGTGTAAACGTTTATTCCAACATTCAACAAATGGGGCTGTACGTTTTTTAAAATGCGCTCATGATTGTGCAATTAAATTCCATGTGATTGAAGTCGCATCTACAGTAGTTACAAATGTAACAAGATTAAAATACTTTTTGCATCACAATATCATATACAGTATGCTGTATGTATTCTAAATTGTCCTAAGTATCAAAAACACACTATTTGGACAAAAGTATTTGGCCAATCCTGCAGTGACATTGTATACACACACATATACTGTATTTCAATATAGAGTTGGTCCCCCTTTTGCAGCTATAACAGCTTTCACTCTTCTTGGACGGCCGTCCATAAGATTTTAAAGTGTTTCTGTGGGAATTCGTGCCTATTCATCCCGTAAAGCATTTATGAGGTCAGGAGGGCCTGGAATCTCCGTTCCAGTTCACCCAGTGCTTGATGCAGTTGAGATCAGGGCTCTGTATTCGGGCCAGTTAAGTTCTTTCACACTATGGCTTTTTAGTCCTTGCTTTGTGCACTGGGGCACAGTCACGTTGGAATAGAAAAGGGATTAGAGGCCTGATTGAAACACCTGAATTACGATAATTAACGGGTACAGTAATTAACAGGTTTGGATAAATTATTTTGTCCGTATGGTGTAGTGTACATAAATCTGTATTCTTTTTTAAATTGTAATTATTATTATTATTATTATTACATACCATGGTAGAGTTGCGTTCTCTAATCCGATTGGTACCTGATATTTAAGATGACCTTGTGACTGTGAACTGTTTGTAATTCATATGACAGGTTTATACAGTGCATAAAAAAGATTCTTCGGATTATGCATAATTGTTTCTGCACGAATTCAAACAGGGACTTGTTTGGGAGACGCGGAACATAAACGGATATTAAATAAAATGTATAAGTGTTCTCATGGTAAACAGTTCCAGTTAATGCTTATGTAAGCTTTTTTAGAAGCAGTCTCCAGAGTAAAAGTTTATGGTCATTCTCAAACTTTACGTTTTTCAAAACAGGAAAATTCTCTGCGTTGTCACATTTTATAGGTACAGTAACATGAAAAGCTGCTTTTTTTGGCGTGTTCATTCTGAGAGAACCAGCAATGAAATGGAACGCTTACAGCTCTTACAACCAAAGCACAAAATTACACAATGTTCATGGATGTTCTATAACAATAATTAATAAATCAATAAATAATGGAAAAAAATTATGATATGAAATTTCTAATTTTTAAAGAATGCAATTTATAGATTATAAAAGTAATAAAACACTACTGTACTTCTGCGGTTGTAAGGAAATTAATTCATTCACGTCCGAGTGTCACATTAGGTAACAATAGTGCTGTGTTATTTATGTACTCTGTTCAGTTTTACACATATTCTAATATCTATAAGGATGATCCAGGTGTGTTAAGATCCTCTGCGCATTGTGGTAGGAGAAGTAAGTGTGACGTGAACAAACGAATGTTGATATGCAGAAATGGAAAAATCTCTCTACATCTGGTTTTCATCTCTCGCTTTGTCTTTGTCTCTGTTTCTTTCTCTCTCTCTCTTACACACACACACACACACACACACACACACACACACACACACACACACATACAAATCTAATGAGGTGCAAGTGAAACTGCCAGTTCTTCTAATAAAATCTAGGGTCTGAAAAGGTGGTTTGTCTGAAAGCTTCCAGGGATTTAAGCCATAAAGTCATAAACGTTGATGGCGGTCTGAGAGAATTGCTTTAACAGTCCAGTGGCAGTTACATTCTCAACAGAGTCTGTGGAGTATAATGTTGCAGTCGGCCATGATGGAGAAACTGGTCTACAGGAGTACGCAGTAATTGGGTCAATATGAAGAGTTTGTATTCTTGGCCATTTCAGACATTTTAATGATAGAATAAAAAAATAACATTAAAAACATAAATATTTAGTTCTTTATTGTTTGGCGGAAAATAGGTAAAATACTGTATAAGAAAATAAAAAGTGTCAGAAATTGTTTTTTTCTTTAAAAAAAAATAAATAAATTAGGTAGTTTTTAAAAAATTAATTTTATTAGTTTGTCTCATACTTTTAGCTAGCTTTAGATGTGGCCTTGCAACTGTACCCTGAAATAAAGAGGTATTAATAAATACTTTTTTGCATATTTTTAAGTAAGGCAGCACAAAACATTTTCTTTTTTAAATTTTTAACTAACTTTGTTCTATTAATTCTATGCGATTGTAAAGAAACATATTCTTCTTCTTCCTATAATTACCTGTGATTGAAAAAAAAAAAGTGTCGGGTGATAAAAAATTTTAAATGAAAAAAGTGTTTTAATATTGGGTTTAAATTAATCCATAACTAAAATAATTCAGTCAGTTTTGTGAAAATATTTATTATTATTCTTAAAGAACTAGTAGAAGGGTGAGTGCAATTAAATACTTTTCTTTTTTATTATTCTTTATAATAATTTATTTAATCTTTAATAATCGTTTTAATTGTGTTGTTTGGTGCAAATATGCATAACAAAAGGGCTGAATCGCATTTGTTGTTCCAGCTCTTGGAAAATTTATGTAAATATTTCTGTTGCACTTTTATGGCTTCTATTATTCTTAATTATTCCATGATCGGACTGCCTGATTGACCTCTAAAACCCTGGTCTCCCAGGAACCCCTTTAATACACCAAACATGTGGAAATGGCTTGAAGTGAGGTCAGGACTGTACGGTAGATGTGGTAATAACTCCCAGCCAAGTTTCTGTAATGTGCAAGTGGTTTGTAAATGATTGTGTGTACAGTTCAGACAGACAGATGCGTCTTTTCTGCAAGTTGGTGACAAGTTATCCAACGGTTTCACCGTTCAAATGTTCTAAGAGTCTCATCACCGTACTGTTCTTGAAGTCTCCTGTGAATGCCAGTTGGTTTTACACTTTCATTATACCATTAACTATGCAATAAAAAAAAAAAGAATGCTGCGTTTGCTTTCTTGAGATTACCACAACATGTCTGAGTGACTATTCCCAGTGTGACTGTGTATTCCCAGTACGCCCAGAACAGACTTCAGATCCACTGCAACCCTGACTAGTATCAAGTACTAACCAAAGATGAGTGAGCCTGAGGGGCTGAGCTTGTGGCTGCTTAACAGCGCTGGGACTTGAACCCCTGACCCTCTGATCAACCCAGACCCTTAACCATTACGTCTCCACTCTGTGACGGGACGTACAGTATTACTGAACCGTATAGTAACTGTTTTCCTTTTGTGAGATATACAATGTATACAATGTTTCAATACATTTTGGTTGAATGTTATATATTAAGAAACGTACTATTAATAAGCCAGATTTTAAACTCAGGAGATCAGTGTAGTAGCAGCCTGATACCACAGAGAAAAAAATAGAATAAATAAACAATTTATAATTGAATACAGATAATTTAAAGATTTTTTTGTACTTGTTGTTTGTTGCTCTTGTATATGTACAATATTCACTTTAAATAAATAAAAAATGTTTAAAAAACTGTGGGTGTTTGGGGAATGTATACAGTAGAACTAAGGCGTTTTGTTTTTTCATCTGGACAGTGCTGCCCCCTGCTGGTCAGGGGCTGCATGGGTTAATCAGGTAATAGCCCCATATATATATATATATATATATATATATATATAATGTGTGTGAATGAGTGTGTGTTTGTGAATTTTTTTTCAAAGGTTGACAGGTTATATATATATATATATATATATATATATATATATATATATATATATTGATGGGCACACACACACATACTCACACAGCCTAATCTGCATGTCTACATTATATATACATTAAAACCTATAATTACAGTAGCTCTAATACAGTTACTTAATACTCATTAATACAGTTATCTAATCGGTCAGGTATAGGATAGCAGCACAGTGCATTAAACAATGCAGATAAGTTAAAAGTCCCGGTTTGACTTGAACACCCCTCAAAACGTCAATCAAAATCTTTTGACCAATCAAAATGCGTTTATTTGATGAACAAGAATATTATACAGTAGTGTAGAATAAATAGTTTACCATTGAAATATAATGTTAAATTTGCATTAAATATATTTTACACATACTGTACCTAATGTAAGGAATATAACATACTTACCCTGATTACTGTATGATTCCTGACCTTGTTATTTTTTTTGTCTTCATGGATATAAAAAATGACTGATATGTATTTATACACACAGAAAGATACCGGGATTCTGTCTTGTTTTGTTTTTTCTCTGCTCTTATCTCAGCCTCCCTGTGCAGCGGAGGGAGGCCTGTTGTTTACAGAAGAGGCCCTCAGTGTTCTCGTGCCTAGCCCAAGGCTGTTGGTTTAGATCCACATCCCATTCTTCAGATACCTCTGGCATTGTATCATGCAGCCAGCTCGTGCTGTGCATCTGTTCAAGCAGGCCGGTGGGATTGTACACACGGCATTCACGCCGAGCCGCAGTCAAATGTGCGACTCACTCGGATCGGTTCGGTGAAGGAAGAGGAAAACGCATGAACATCAGACAGAGCGTTCCGGCCTAATTTCACCTGGGATTAAAATGCCCTCCTGTGTAAACATGAAACAATTTCACTGTGGATTTTGCGGAATCAGAGGCGATTATCGTCTGTTTGAGTTTTCCTTAACATAACCAGGTGTCAGGTGTTTGCTAACATGATGCTGCCAGAGAAAATACAAATGGTATTTACTTAAAACGCATTTGTTTTTTTAATTCTTTATATTATTTGATTATTTTAAGATTGTTCATGCTAACAAAGCTCCGCCCCCAGAATATACAGTGGCCTCTGTAGGGTCTCTATAGAATGACTGACAGGAGGCGCATTCCTACACAAACACCAATTCTGCACTAAAGTCCAGTTTCAAAATGGGTTTTGCTAAGGATGTGACTTAAACTGTTGTTTTTTTTAATGATGATGTTTATTATCATGTTAATGTTCTGCATATTTCCAGGTTATTTGGCCAAGAAAGGAATATTCCTTTTATTATTATTATTATTATTATTATTATTATTATAATGCCAACATGAGACTACATAAGCTCTGAATGTGTCTTTTTGTAATCCAGAGAAAGTGAAAATATGTCACTACGTGTCTTACAAAGAGACAAAATTTTCTTTTAAAGCCATAACAAATTCTGATTGGTCCAGGGGTGTGGATTAATTTTCCAGGATGTCAAATGAGCGCATTTTGAACATAATTTAAAACTCCCTTTCTTTCTCTATGTAACTTCCTGCTACACCAATGCACTTATCCCAGCGTTTCACTACGGCTTGGACACCATTAAGGTAGAAAGTTTTCTCAGTACGCCAGAGCCATGATCCGACCGCCTGCTTCACTTCTAAAACGCTGGCCTCCCAGGAACTCCTTTAATAGCTCAAACTTTTTTACTAAACATCCCTTATACAAGTGATCAGTTTTTACACCATGGAATTTTACAGACTGGAAAATAAAATCATCTTCCAAGAGAAATCACAACCGTAAATTAAAATCGTACTCCACAGCAGGGTTTAGTAGTATTTTAGTTTTAGATGGAGCCTGGATGCTGTTTTTGGATGAAACGTTTAACCACTCGATGCTTTTATGGCTGTTTTTACTGTGTTGTTTACTGCGCAGTGGTTAATCAGATCTGTTGTTCAGCTCAAACAGAATATAAAACAGTGACCCAGAACATTCACTTCAAACCACAGCAATAGCAATAATAGATTTTATTTTTCAAAGATTTCAGAGACTTAAGCTTGCTTTACAAGCAAACAATCAAAATAGGCTAAATTAAATAAATGTAGTATAAAATCATGCATTAATAAGAGATGGGACAAACAAGGGAGATCTAAAAGAGAAAGAGAGCATGAGATGGGAATCACTTCCCGCTTTAATGCTGTATTTATTTTAAAAGTATTGTATTATAGTATATTTTCCAGCCTTTATCTCCTAACACCCTTTTGGTACAAATTGACAGACTGTCTGCAGTTTAGCTGCCAGTTTAGAATCACAAAAACTGCATGGTGACATCATTCATTTTACCTCAAACTGTATACCGGTCCATCCTGTTTACAGGGTCGCAGGGGGGCCTGAAGCCCATCCCAGGAGACTTAGGGCACAAGGCAGGGTACACACTGGACAGGATGCCAATCCACTGCAAGCCTCAGACATACAGTATACGCACACTACAGGCAGTTTGGAAACGCCAAATAGCCTAATCTGTAGGAGGAACCTTGAGTACGCCGAGAAAACCCACCAAGTGAGTCGAGAACATGCAAACTCTACACACACAGAGGTGGGAATCGAACCCTCGACCCTGGAAGTGCAAGGAGACAGTGCTAACCACTGTGCTGCCCAGTGTTGACTTATTCATTACAAATTGGTGAGTGATGTCTATAAGAAATTGAATAAAAAATGTAAGTAATAGGGGACAAGAGGCATCCATAAAACAGCATCCATATTAATGCAAATAATAATAATAATAATAATAATAATAATAATAATAATAATAATCACACAAACACAAATAATTCTGCTAAATAAAGCTTAAAGCAAGTAAAGATATCACATCCAGAACTCACTCATAGTTTATACCGCTTCATCCTGTATTCAGGGTCGCGGAGCAGCTTATCCCAGAAGACACAGGGAACACCCTGTGCCAACCCATTGCAGGGCACACACACTCTAGGCAATTAATTAATTATTATATAATTATGTTAATTTATTGTTTTTTTTGCAAACACCAATTATCCTAATCTGCATTTCTTTGGATTGTGGGAGGAAACCCATCAAGCACGGGAGAACATGCAAACTCCATGCACACAGACCTGATTTGGGAGTCGAACCCTCGACCCTGGTTAAGAAAAATATTTCTGATTATGTATTTAAATTTAAAAAGTTATTAGAAGTAATAAAACAATGGCAGGAGATTTGAAAATCACATTCTTCATTTATCTCTTATGTGTTGATTGGCATTTTGATTAAAGATGTTCACATTTCGAATTGGGCCGCAGTCTTGTTAAGTTCGTTAAGAGACGCAGAGAAGAATCGTACAGTAGCTAGAACAATTCTGTCTTTAAATTCCAAGATGCTAGACTTCATACCTCTTTAGTATTGAGCTAAATGCTGAAGTTCTGCTCATTTTCATCAAAGGAGTTAAATAACACTGTGCCCTAAACTAAATCAGAACATCTGTACTGTATGTGGCGTGAGAAAGATATTTTGGGGGGAAAATGTTTCATTTGCTAACATTTGCTAATGTTTGTTAGCAACAATTAGCAACACCCTCACTCCTGATACGTCTAAACCGATCAGCTGCATTGATGGTAAGTGCACAGAAATGTATTTGATTACGATTATTTTAAACACATTTTGTGTGTGATTACAAGTCTTACAGTATATAAAGCTGTGTGCATTTGCACGTCCTTGGTTTCCATTTAAGGACAAATACAAACACCAGAACATAAACAGTTTCTCTAGGTCAGGTGTTCATGACTCATTAAGGTGCCAAATGGCTTAAAATTCTTATTTTGTTACGTTTTTGTTTAAGGCAAGATAGGTTCACACTAAATTAAAATTTGGGTTAAATTTTGATAAGAATAAAAATAAATACAGTGGTTACAAGACCTGTAACATAAAATACTATTAAAAGATTTTTACAGGCAAAAGAAGGTGAAAAAAATATATAGTAAAGTGTTTAAACAGAAAATGGGGGGAAAACAGCTTTAAGAAATGAAAAAAAAAAACAGGATGCAAAGACACAACCAAATAAAATACGTACCATTAAAGTGCGCAAAGTAAATTCTTAAATAAGGGATATAATACATATAGATTCACTAATGCCTAATGAGTAATTTCAAGGTTCTGCTGTTCAAACCTGCACACTTTCTTTCTTTCTTTTTTCTTTTTTTTACAATAAAATGATAAAAGTATCTGTGTAAGATTAGCAGCTCTGTTAGAGCATCATTTATATTCTGTCTCCTCTGTGCCATGATTTAATGAGCTTAATCCCCATCCTCTCCTAGACTGTGACCGTTCCCCTGGGTATTTCCTCTGCCATCTCCGTCTGCCACACACACACACACACACACACACACACACTGATGTGGCTGATTGAAGGGGGTGGACCCCTGTCACAGACACAGCACTCAGAGCTCTTTATTTTGATTAGATTGAGGAAGCAGGTCTCATAAGGAGGACACTGAACCACAGAGAAAGTACTCCTGCTCGCATGGGGTAAGAAAATCTTTAGAGTTTATGACTGATAAATCAAGTGTTGCTAAGATTTGTTGATGCTTGCTACTTACAGATTAATACTGGAGTTGTTTATAGTGTGCTTTTTGCAGAATTCTGAATGTTTTTGTTTCTATTGAATGAACATTGAATGATGAGGGGGCGCAAACTTTTGCACTCGGCAGTATTTAAGAGTGGAGCCAATTGGGAGATCATGAGCTACAGATTGTGGAAGAGTGGCAAAGATTTATGCAAATGTATTACTTAAAACGTCATTTAGAGTTAAAAAATTTATTTATAGCATTTTGCAAAAGAAAAAAACAAATTAAAAAAAATAATATTGTAAAAAAAAAATATATATATATTTTAAAGTATTACATAATTCTAATATTTAGGCTGGTTATACATGCATTTTCTTCTTTCTTTCTTACTTTCTTTAAATAATTTTTTAAAAATATTTTATTTTGCAGAAAACGTAAATAAAAGTAGACTGAATGTTTTTTTTTTAATCTTCAGGGGGGCATAAACTTTTGAGTGCAAATGATGTTAACGTGGAAATGCTTCAAACGGTTATTTTGATTCAGAGTTCATGAAGAAAGACAACTTTTGGGATTATGTTCAAGTTTGCTTTATACATCGTTGATCGTTGAATGAAAACCAGACGCTCAGAAAATAAGAAAAACAGACATTAAAGCAGCTGTGTTTATGCATGTGCTCGTGCTTGCGTGAGGCATGTGTTATCGGAGATCCTTTGAAGCGTGAAGCGGTTGTCTATCGGCTCATCCTTGGCCTCAGGTGTACAGTGTTCTTGTCATTAAGACGGATGAAACACAAGGCAGCCAATTCAATTAGTAGCACGCTCACTCCCTACAAACCGCACTTCAATTAGCACCAGACAGTGAACATGGCCACTCCCACCCACCTCACAAACATGTTGTTCTCAGTTTTTTTCTGAAATTCAACAAAATGTTGATTACATCACAGTATCTAGTGCTTTTTTGAACGAATATAGCACTTTTTCACCTCCGTTGTGCTGGAGAGGCGTCACTCAACAGAGACCAAACAACACAATAGTTTACTGTGTATACAGGGAGTGTGATCATATAATTATGCACTTATAAGCCACCAGAATCCTCAATACACACACATGCACACAAAAACGCAAGTAAGCATGATAGCTTACTCCAAAAAAAAAAAGAAAAAATGGTACGTACACTATGAAAACGGAACCTTGCACCATAAATCAAATTAAAAGTTATGAGCAGTTATGTGTCAGATGCAGATCCTATTTGTACCTTTAATCTTTTAACTATTTCTACAAACTCTTTCCCAGTCAACAATGGGTACTTACACTAGTCTACTATATATCACTACAAAAATGTGTGTTAATTCTCCAGCTGAATACTTTTCATACCTCAAACTCCCTTTATTTCACTCCTCCTGTTTAAATATCTATGTAGATGATCTACTGCTGAGCCATGCCTCACCAGATAACAGCAGGGCTGAACAACAAGCTGGGAAAGGAGTATCTTCTTATAAGAGGTCACAATAGGGGGAAATCTAGTTCTTGTTCAGGCCCCGGCCAATTCAAAAATGGATGAAAAGTAGAGAATGTTTTTTTTTAGTTTGTACTGTATACACACACTGGAGATCTGTATCAATGTTTAAAAATTACTAAGAATGTGAATTTTGCATAATAGGTCGTCCTTAAAGGCAATAGATTGTTGTTTGACAATGAATTTGAACTTGATATGATTGATGACACCACTTAATAGCTACACTACCATATGATTGAATTTAGTATCCTGGTCTCCATATGTGACCAACATAATCAGATTTATGGAGAAATATCCTCCTTAAATTTTTTACTCCTTGTTATATTGCAGCCATTTGCTAAAGTCATTTAAATTCATTTCTTTTCCTCGCAGAATTGTTGACATTTTTGCAGTTTTATTAAAAAAGAAAAACTAAAAAATATCACATGGTCCTAAGTATCCAGACCCTTTGCTGTGACACTCATATATGTAGCTCAGGTGCTGTCCATTTCTTCTGATCATCCTTGAGATGGTTCTACACCTTCATTTGAGTCCAGCTGAGTTTGATTATACTGGTTGGACTTGATTAGGAAAGCCACACACCTGTCTATATAAGTCCCTACAGCTCACAATGCATGTCAGAGCAAATGAGAATCATGAGGTCAAAGGAACTGCCTGAAGAGCTCAGAGACAAAATTGTGGCAAAGCTCAGATCTGGCCAAAAAATTACGAAAAAATTTCTGCTTTACTTAAGGTTCCTAAGGGCACACTGGCCTCCATAATACTTAAATGGAAGACGTTTGGGATGACCAGAACCCTTCCTAGAGCTGGATGTCCGGCCAAACTGAGCTACCTGGGTAGAAGAGCCTTGGTGAGAGAGGTAAAGAAGAACCCAAAGATCACTGTGGCTGAGCTCCAGAGATGCATTCGGGAGATGGGAGAAAGTTGTAGAAAGTCAACCATCACTGCAGCCCTCCACCAGTTGGGGCTTTATGGTAGAGTGGTCCGACGTAAGCCTCTCCTCAGTGCAAGACACATTAAAAAACACCTGAAGGACTCCAAGATGGTAAGAAATAAGATTCTCTGGTCTGATGAGACCAAGATAGAACTTTTTGGCCTTAATTTTAAGTGGTATGTGTGGAGAAAATCAGGCACTGCTCATCACCTGTCCAATATAGTCCCAACAGTGAAGCATGGTGGTGGCGGTATCATGCTGTGGGGGTGTTTTTCAGCTGCAGGGACAGGACGACTGGTTGCAATCAGACGAAAGATGAATGCAGCCAAGTACAGGGATATCCTGGATTCTTACAGCAAAAAGTCTTGAGCCACACCTCATTTCTTCATATTTTTGAAAAGTTTATTTTTGATAAAATCTACCTCATAATAAGTAAATTATGATGTAGAAAATTGCTATTTTAGGGCAAAAAATCTTGCTAGCCTGACATGAGCTACTAGTTATGAATTATTTATACCCACATTTTATCTGTTCTTCTGATAATGGATTTGTAATCAAATGAATTAATTAAGATTGGTTGAAAAATTTGCCTCAATTCCTTTTAGTCATTTTTATTTTACCCCAAAAATAGTTTATTAATCCACCTCCTCTTTAGGAGCCCCTGTTCCGACTCCATGTCCAATCACAACAATTACAACTTTCTAACACCTGCTTTACACCTCTAACACACCTGCTTCCTGTTTTCTAAGTAATCACTCAGTTTATTTGAAGAGTATAAAATTCTTAATCAGGTTTTCTTATTTCATTTTTTTATTGCAATTCTGAAAAGTCATTTTGTTCTTTTTGCCTTTGATCTTTTTTCAAAAATATGATTTTTGCATGTTTTAAGCTTGTTTAATGATGATTTTGACTGTTAGTACATGCTTTCCAACTTTCAGAATCTTAAAGGTTCCATCCATCCATCTCTTTCTGTACTTATTAATTTTTAAAGACAAGCATTTTGTGAAAAAAAATTATAAGAAGAAAAATAATGGAATTCTATCACCATGATCTATAATCTATCACATAAGATAACTACAGTATATGTGCTGTATAAATAGCTGTCCATCAAGGCCTCCCTGTATAATAAAGTGTTCATAGCCACATGAAATAATTTCTAATTTGGATGCTTTTTCTAAACAAGTTCTTGGGAACTAAAGAACCTTCTAACCTCTTCAGCATCAGCGTTCAGATCAATAATCTTTTTACATCTTAATTCTACTTCCTGAAGTGTCTTTTAAAAAACCATTTTTCATTCTAAGTAATCCTAATTTGTCACCATGTACGTTTCCGTTTAAATTCTTAAGAAGACACAAGGTGTGTGTGTGATTGTGTGTGTGTGTGTGTATGTGTGTGTTTGTGCAGTATGTGTGTATTCACCAGAACTGAAAGTCACCTTGTATTATTGTCCTGTGTGGCAGGAAGTGGATGTCAGAAATGTCCACATGACCTGGCAACGGCCATTGTGGCGTTGTGTTTACTGTCGATAGGAGCGGAATTGGGGCTGTAATTAAACAGACGTTATCAGGCTGTTATCAAGACCAAGCGGTGCTTTATGGGGTCGGCTTTATTTGACTGGGCATAGGTACAGCGCTAGACGTTAACGTTAAAGAAGAAGTATTTGCTTCTTATACTGTACTGTACTGTATGTTAGCTATGACTTGATTTCCTGCTATCCTTGTTTCACCTGAGTGTTTCCCAACTCGTATTTACATCAAGACCCCCATTTATCCTTTATCATTAAACCATCATGCCTTTCTAACTCTTTTCATTTATTTCACAGGCGTGCACTAGGTGATGCGCTCATGCACTAAAAACAGAAAATCGCTGCTAAATGTCTAAGTGAATAAGTAAGGAATAAAAAAAAAATAAGGGTATACTGTATTAGAAAACTAATCAACAACAGAGCATGGTAATGCAGATTTACTGTTAGTTCTTAAAGTTAATTGTTTTCCTACAACACAATGATTAAAAGTTTGTTATTCCTCATAAACTACACAACAGATTTTTATTTAGTGTTAGAAGTGCTGACAATGGAGACTTCTTTCATAAACATCTCCTTATGGCTTTGTTAAATGAAAGGTTTTTTATGATTAGTCTTTGATTTTGTTTTTCATCCCTGTGAATTACGTTTTTTAAACACAGACATGAGACAATTATTAATTGTCTAAAAATACACAATTAAGTAGAGAATTCATCAGTGCCGTGGTATGAATAAGATTTTCAGTTGACCCTTTACATATACTGTATATAATTAAGCAATATCACACTACAGTGCTGTTGTGCTGAATATCAGCACGGCTGTAATGCGGTAGTAGTCACGACAGATTATGCATCAACAGATTATTTGTTTCTTTATTGAACTAGTTATTTTGCTCCATTAACATCGACAGTTCCAGTAATTAACAGGGTGAAAGTGGCTTTAAATTCTTACTGGCACTGGTACAATTTAGAGGAAAAGGTTGAAGAGAATCAACTATGGAGATGGTATACAGTACTGAGAAACTTTAGAGATTTACTTTATATTTCTGTTTTATTTCGCTTTAGAATATCAGCTAACTTCTAGGTTCTGAGATTGAATCGTGAATAGCGTTAAATGGAATGCGAGTGTGCTATTTATGGTGTACAAACCAAGACGTATTCTTGATCAGGGATCAGAGAGGGATTTGGGATGCAGCCTTGTTTTTAGAGGCTAGCTAGCTTTGTAGCTTGCATGAGCTGTGAACAGAACAACATGGGCGATTCAGAGGCGATTCAGAATGACTGGTTTTGAAAGTGGGTTTTGGTAGGCAGCTGCTCTCTCCGCTTTCCAGTACTCTTGACTGTACAGATCTATGTTGACTCATGCTGGGACCGACAGTTGGTGTAATTAACGATTGTTAGAACACCTGTTACATACAGTACGATAATGCATAATTAAACCTCCAAGTGCTATAATGCTCTATATGACCACTTATGGAAAACTTCAAACTCATTTAATCGGAATACTCCTCCAGGATTAACTGGTAAACAATATACAATATAGTATACTATATTATGTATAGTATAGTATTATGCCTTATAAATAAATATCGTGTTGGCCTGTGTTTCTGTTAGCAGACAGTTAATAACATCCAGTAGTAAAAAAAAGAAAAAGAAAGAAACGCTAAGTAACGTGAATTTAATTATGATTTACCATCTGCCCCCGGCACCCCCCCGATGCACGCCTTGCTCTCTGTATGGGGTCTTTGTCTGCATGTGAACAATATTACAGTTTGTGAAGTAAATCTACCGGAGACCAGATGCAGCTTATCTCATCATAAACCTTGATATGTTTATTGAATCCATAATGACACCAAATGTGCTTCTACATGTACAGTAGGAGTGTGTGTGTGTGCGTGTGTGTGTGTGTGCGTGTGTGTGTGTGGGCTGATGAAGCTGGGACTTGTTTTATATTTGCATTTAGAGCATGTATTGGATGGTCTCATCCAGAGTAACTTGAACTAAAATGTGAACCTGGTGGGTTCTAATCTGTGACCGATATTTCCATCATGTGCCATTTCTGTGCCACAATCAGCATCAGAATACACTACCCATGAGCCCCTGAAAACCACATGATCCTTTAAACTCCCTTTGTTTCTATACGGCGTTTCACTAGTGCTTGGATACCGTCAAGGTAGAACGTTTTCTCAGTCTGCAGGTCTCCCAGGAACTCCATTACTGGCCCAAACATGTGTCATTCGCCAGTTGGCAACAGGGTATTCATTGATTTTCAAGGATTAGGCATTCCACTCACTCAGCAGTTTGCTCTGAGCCACCTCGGCCCAGGATCGTCATTCATGGACGTACAGCCTTCTGTAAACCTTTGCAACATTTAAATATTTTACTGTGGGCTAAAAGTCTTATCACTATACTGTGCTTAAAGTCGTCTTTAAATGTTAATCGGTTTTACGCTTTGATTCGCAACAAATTTCAACACAGTCCTGGTTTAACTTGAATAAAAAACATATATGTTGCTAGTGGGTTGGTGTACACGCATGTCTGCGTTAAAGCAAGAACTTTAAGGTTGTTTGGTTAATTATGTACTTTTCATGAAGTTGAAGTTTTTTACATAACTTATCTTAACCAGATTTTTTAAGTCTTTAGCATATATTCATAAGACAAGGATGCTGAGTTTAGAAATAACGCAGTGTCAGACATCCATCATCAATACTGGCTTGTTCTGATTAATCAGGTTTTAATTTCTGAGCTGATAGTGATACACCTACAAATGTAGTATATAGTAGGCTACAATTCATTCATTGGGCGATGTACTGTATAGCAAATACTGCACCCGAATGGGTTAATAAAACTATCTGTAGGATTTTTGCAAGAATAAATACTTGATCAGTCTGCTTCGTGTGATCCGGATGCTGCAGGTTTGTACTTCTGTATGAACTTGTCGATGGAACGAGCAGCAGACTGAGAGAATATGAGAGGACATCTGTGTGTATGTGTTTTGATGCAACATTACATAAGTGGATCCTAACACGGCCCACGCCTGTGACTGCCATACGCAGGAGGAATTTGCTCCGCTTTCCATGCGTTTACTGAGCAAGTCATGGCAGGCGTGAAGACAGCGTTCTTAAATTTTATAAGTGGCAGTTCTTAAAGAAAGCCATGAAGGGTGCCAATAATTTTGAAGTTAGACTGTATTTATAGGAATTGTTCACGGTTAAGATAAACATGTTGATCGTGTGTACGTCGGACTATTTTTCTTTGTAGCTTGAATATGTCGATACGGACCATATATAGAAACGTGCAAATGTATGTGCACCCTTAATTTGCTTTTGGCTTAAACCACATTCAGAAGGCACATTATTTATACATGATGTAAAGAATTTCTCAGGCGCTTCAACCATAGGTTGCTTTTCACCTTCCAAAATTAAGCTAGTACACGTAAAAAGTAAGCTTGTATAGTGTACTGTATGTGTATAGTGACCTGTCTCCCATACAAAAGTATTGGCAGCCTTTATTTGAAAAATATACATTGAAATTGAAATAGAAATAATTGAAATTTCCCAGTTTGTAAGGAAACTGAGGTTAGAGTACAGGGTCAGACATGTGAAGTGCAAACAGTGTTAAGGACCATGCTCGAGGGCCCAACAGCTGCATCTTAGTGGAGCTGGGGTTTGAATTGCCAACTTTCTGATCAGTAAACCAGAATCCCACTAAGCTACCACTGCCTCAAGCTGGATGGAACCCTACTAAAATTCCTGGGATAGGATCTGTGTTCACTACAACCCTAAATAGGATACATATACTCACCTCCCACCAAGAGAAACACCTCTACGACCGCTCAAACAGCCCACTGTGATGTAGCTTACAGCTGACCATGCATACAGAAGATGTATGAATCAAAGAGATATGTGAGAAGATATGTATGAATCAAAATGATCAGGATGTTCTTGATGAGCAAGCCATGGGTGATGGTGGGAAGGAAAAACTCCTTGAGATGGCGGTAGGAAGAAACCTTGATAGGAACCAGACTCAACAGTGAACCCATCCTCATTTGGGTGATAACAGATAGCAGGGATTGATCTGCAGTCATACTGAGTGTTAGGGTTGGAAGTTCAAAAATATGGAGTAGAGTTTTGTTGTTGGAGGCTCAGGTACAAAACTGTTTGTAGGACTTTCAGTTAAGCGATTGTAATTTTAAGATTTTAAGATTAAATATCTTAACCATTGATTTGGTTGTTGGTTCCAGTTTAAATATTTTAGCAACTGGTGATCTCCTGGGTTGTTCAGTGGTGGCAAAACCAATACCATCCAGTCTGTGTTGGTTCTTCAGGTGGACATGCCTTGATGAGAGAGAGATCAAAGGAGAATGGCCAGACTCGGATTTAAAAAAATGTATTTCAAATAATCACTTGTTACAGCCATGGTGAGCAGAAAATCATTTCAGAAAACACAACTAGCTAAAAATTTGATGCAAAGCTTGACATGACGTTTCAGTTCTGTCAGCCAAGGACAGAAACCTGAAGCTATCATGGACACAAACTCAACCAAACGGGACAGCGCCGTCTCTGACAGTTTCACACGGATCAACATACAGCAAAAAAATAAAAATAATAAAGTTACCGCCTTGTTTTTTTTATTTTTTTATCTTTGTTTATGTGCCCAATGCCAACTGGATGACTCCTGTCTGCTCAGCTTTCCAGCTCAAGGCATGCGTGTGTACATTATCTGATCATGTCATGTCATCCTGCAAGCTGGCCACTGTGTCCTAAATATCTCCCCCCTGCTGAACCATACAGGTTCACTCTGAGGTCTATCAACTTTGCAACATATTTAAAGATCTTCAAGCTCAATAGGTACAAATGAGTTGAAACACACACACACACACACACACACACACACACACACACACCCACACCCACATGCACATTGATGTCTTGGCTGTCAGCAATTAATTATCCTGAAAAGAAAAAAAAAATCAGACAAAGAGCTTCCACAATCAAGCACGAATCCTTAATATATCTGTGGAGATGTGTTGACACACAGTCTGGTTAAACTAGGAGACCTTAAAGACTTGAGGCATTGCTGGAAAGAACCCAAAATGAAGTTTCTAGGAAAACATAGACATCAGAGTAGACATCCTGTTGGCTGGAAAAGCCGCTGAGAGACGAACAATGGCAGGTTTAAGTGTCAAATATGTGCTGGATTTCAGCAAACTTTCACTAATAATGTCAGATTAACGAATGCGCCAAAAATAACACAACGCTTACAGACGACTGTGTGCTTCAACCTGGTGAACGCTCCCATTGTCAGTGTGTGATTGTAAGCCTCCCAGTATGTGAGCTATGAATGCTAATAATGGTGAGTAATCCTGGCAACATGCATTCATGACTGACTCTGGGTGATGTAGATAAGTCGTGTGCTGATGGAATAAATTAGAGACCAATCGCCGGAGGTGTGAATTGTGCGAGCTAGTAATCTGCAGCCCCCCCGTGGCTCGAACCAGACTCTCTTTGTGCTCGTGCAGTCTAATACGTTGAGTCTCTAATGACTGGACTCTCACATATGGGGTTCGAAAAAGCATTAAAATTGGCCTGCTGTGTATCATTATTATTATTTTTTTGATCCACCTGATCTCACGAGAAATTCAGATAAATTGAAAAGGGTGAAAGTGATGTGGTTGGATTTTCAAAAGTATGAGTATGAATGCTAATCCCAGTCATGTGTTTGAACAGGCATTAAAGTGTATACTAATGTGTTTTTTAAACTGTTATCGGAATGCATTACATGCAATATTTACAACACATTATATCAATACTAAAAGCTCTTAGGTAACACTTTCTATAAAGGCCATATGTAATGTAAAGTCATTGATGAATATAGTATTCATAATGTTATAATGCATCCACAAAGCATAGCACTGTTTAGAGTATCTTATGGTAATTGACACAATATATCATCTTTATGTCTTCTTATAATGCAGTATGTAAAGTAATCAGTTGCTTATGAACACTGCTCATAATGCATTGTATTAAGGATTCACAGATGTATATTAGAGTTAGCTATCATGATTTATTATAACCAGTAATAAACCAATTTGTATAACACCTTATAATTTGATATTTGATATATACACGTATATTATTCTTCTTTGTCGATTTGGCTGTTATATTTTTTAGATTAGATTAGATTAGATCTATATATATCTATATGTATATATTATATATATCTATATGTATATGTATTTAAGGGAACGTGATAAAATTGCTGTTACTGCTAAGAAAAAATTATGCAAATGAACGTTAGTCAAAAGCTGAGTTTGAAATTAAATGCGACACACTTTTCAATAACAGTTATAAGTCTGCTTGTAAATGGTGCGACAGTATGAGCTTGCCTTACTTCTCTTTTGGAAGTTTCTTCCATTCTTCAGGGCAGAATCATTCAAGTTCATCCCAGTTGTGTACATGCAGGGTCAGTGCACAACCACTTTCAGGTCTCTCCAGAGATGTTTCACATGGTTGTCCTGAAGCCGCTCTTGTGTTTTCTCGGCGACGTGCTTTGGGTCATGGTCTTGTTGAACTGTAAACCTTCATCCCAGCCTGAGATCCTGAGCACTCTGGAGAAGGTTTATCTCTCAGGGTAGCTCTTTATTTTATCTGCATCATTTTCCTCTATAATGACTAGTCTCCCAGTCGCGGAAAAGTTTAAATATTTCAATCTTTGCGTCCTTTAGGTGCTTTTGAGCAAACTCCCAGCCGTCATTATGTGCCTTTTAGTGAGGAATTACTTCTGTATAAGCCTGATTGGTGGAGGGCTGCAGTAATGGTAGTCCTTCTGTAAATCTCTTCCATCTCCACATAGGAACTCAGGATCTCATTTATAGTGACCCTTAGATTCTTGGTTAGCTTTCTGACCAAAGCGCTTCATCCCAGATTACTTCGGTTTGGTTGGGCAGCCACATCTGGAAAGACTGTTGGTTGTTCCAGATCTCTTCTATTTGAGAATGATGGAGGCTATCATGCTTAAGGATCATGCTCTTACAATGCTCCACATAGTTTCATGTATCCTTTCTCAGATCTGTCTCTTTACACAATCAAGTCTCATAGGTCCACAGATAGTCTGTCTTGAACACATGGCTTTGTATTCACCCTAACATGCACAATCCACTCCGAGACTGTGAGATCTAATGTTATATAGACAGGTGCATGCCTTTCCTGATTATGTCCATTGAAGTCAATTAGGCAGTTAGACAGGTGGAATCCAGTCAATTTGTAGAAGCATCTCAAGGACGACTGATAGCAGGGCGATGCACTAAAGCTCAAGTTTCAGAATGAAGGGTCTGGATATTTACTGTATGTAGGTGGAATATTTAAGTCTGAAAACCATAAACAGTTGTATATCAGTGCTCTACATTTAATCCGTGGTTTATGCTTCGGCTCTTCAATAAGCGTTCCGCTGTAACGAGCACTGTTCCTTCCTGATGATGTTCCAATACTTCTGGCCCTTGAGAATCCCAGGAAACTGTAAGTATTAATATATTTTCCAGCTGATGGTTTTGACGTGGTGATTGAGGATGTTTCCGTTCCGTACTCTGGTGTTCGTCTCAGGCTCGTGGTGATGCATCCGTGTCTCGTCATCGTTAATGATTCTCTTTAAAAAAACTTCTACGTTCCTTAGAGTATCGGTCCGAATTTAGTTTTTGAATCTAGCACCAGGTACACCCTAAGACCACAAAACATTAATCAATGCATGCTGCTCTTCTTTCATGCTAGGGGCATTATTTTATTTGCTCGCACACCAGCTACAAATGAACTGATGTAACACGTTCACATCTGCACAACAGTGACTGCCGAGACAGCAGCCTTGAACGGAAAGTGCCGATAAGACAGTGCGGCCAACAGACGCTTTAATATAACCGGAGTGTGAAATTCTTGACTCACCCTTCTGTGTGTGTGCTTGAACATCTAAAAACTCTCAATAATCTTCTATTTAATTTAGAATCATTTTATAGGAAACAATCTTAGATATATCTGCCCCGTATTCAAGATATTTTCACTTGGTAAACATATTTTTGCGACCTGATGTGAACCATCTGCTCCGGCTTAAGGGAACGATAGGAATCTGCTTGGAGAATGGAAATGTGATGGGACTATTGGGCCAAAGCTACAGGAATCGCTGGAATGCGCTAACATACTGTGGTATCGGCTTTGCTTCGGATGAATGAGTATTATTATTGTGTGTCCTTTCGTCTGAGACGAAATGTAAAATGTTGCATAAGACTCTGAGATTGAGACAGGGAGTCGGAGGTCAGGGAGACTGAGAGTGGCAGCGGTTGAAATTCCAGGCTTAAAAAAGAGACAATAAAACTGTTATGGAGGAAGTTGATTGGTGGTTTGACTTATTCTTGCTTTGAAGTACATGCTTTTGGCAAAGCTGGAACTCGAACGCATAGACTTTGGTGCAATTTTCATGTTTTTTTTAAATCTTTTTTTAGATTCGAAACTGAACTGTATGTTGATGTTGCTGTGTTATTGCTGTTTTCTTTTAAATGTAGGACAATCTGCTTGGTTTAAAGGTGTTGATTATTATTTAAGTACAATATTTTGTTCAACCGAACACAATCTGGTGACTGGTTCACGTGTGTAAATGATTTGTCACGCACCCAGAACCAATCTTTCACAATCTGAGTCCTGGGATATGCCTGTATAGTCAGGGAATAAAACCTCCATAGATGTGATAACCCGGTGATTCAGTACATTCAGGTCGTCAGCTGACTTCATTTTATTGCCACATAACGTTGCTATAACGAGTCTAGACCTGAGCGACTGAAGCAACCCCAGATCATAACACCATGTCTCCAGAGGCTTGTACAGTGGACACTATGCATGATGGGTGCATCGCTTCTGGCGCTTCCCTACTTACCCTGACACGCCCGTCGCTCGGGTATAAACGTAATCTGGACCACATTACCTTTTTTCATTGCTTTATCCAATCTTTATGCTCCCTTGCAAACTAAAGCTTTGTTTAAATGATCTCTTTCTTATTATTTTTTTTTATACAAGCACATTTCCAGATTCCATGAAGCTGACAGTTTAGCACTATCCTTCCAGGTTTTAATAATGTGTTGGGAAGTTCTTAACCCAGTTCCAGTCATTTCAATAATCTCCTTGTCATTTTTTTTTTAAGAATTTGGCTTGTTATAATGATTTTTGAGATTGTTAAAATGATTTTTTTTTTGGTCAAAAGGTGGTAAAATTGGAGGCTGGATGAACAACCTTGAACTCTTTGCCTGCTCAGTCCCATACGCAGTAGGCTTTGGTGTCCTGGGTGTTCTGATAGCTTTCAATCAGGTCCAGGATTGACCTTTTTCCAGCAATTCATTCTATATTTGCTTTTCTGTTGGAGACAGGCTGGCTTTTTCTCCCCACTCCCCTACAGTAGATGAGCCTTAGGTGTCCATGATCCGGTCATCAGTTTACTGGTATATAATTGATAATCAATGCTAGTGTTAGTGTTGTGTCTGATCTATGAATATATTTTTTTAGGTTTTGTCACTTTCTTGTAGGGGTTACTACCTCAACTCATCACCTCATGACCTCATTATTGTAATGTCACGTTTGTCGCATTGTCACTTTGTCGCTCTTGTTTGCACTGTTGACTTGACTTGACCTGACTACAGCTTTGGACCATTTGAGGCGCAAATTCTGGCACATGTTTTACGCTGAATGAGCTTCCTGTCATGGTTCCTTTGGGTTTGGGACCGCACTCTCAATCTCTAGGGCCCAACAGTGTCAATCTGGAAGTGGCAGGAATCAGTCTGAACAGCCACCCAGAATCTGCCCCACCACTGCCCCTGCGGCTGTTCGGCGTGATGTGGCATGAGGTGACTTAACATAACCACATAATAGTCTTTATAGAAGGGGAAGGACTGTTTATAGCGGCTGAAAAGTAAGTGCTAACTTGTTTCAGATGTTCCACAACGTAACTATAAATAGATAAAACGTATTATATATCTTGTTCTTTAAATAATCAAAAAAATATTGATGGATGGTAGCAGTGACTCTGACTTTCTCACACTACAATAGCACGCTCTGTCATGTTTTATTCTTTATTTACTATCTCCTTTTATCTCTCTATAACCCAGACAGATATAATCTGATACCTAGAGAGATTTCTCCTGAAAGAAAAGTGAGAGTTTTAATGACTCGGTTTCAGTCTGAATTCTAACCAGAGATTTATAGCACTCGTTAACTGATTGCCTCAAATTGCATTAACCACAGATGCTATGATTTTTTGAAAGAGGAAAAAAAAATGCAGTTAAACGAACATTCCAACAGTGCGCTTAAGCGCTTGTCGTGATGGAGTGCCACAGACCACACAGTGAAAGGATTTGTGGAGAATTCAGCGCATTAGGATAAAAATGCACGTTGTCAAATCCAACAAAATCATTCTCGCTCATTGAATCCAAGTTCATTTACGTGTGTGTGTGTGGGTGTGTGTGTGTGTGTGTGTGATGAGCTGGGAGTTTACAGCACTAAGCCAAACTTCTTCATATAAGAAACACCAACCAGAGGAATAGCAAATTATTGAAGCAAGGTAGAATAATTGCATTAAGTATTACAGTAGGTTGTCATGTTTGAGAAATCCCACATAGCTTCCCAGAGACGGAAAAACATTCCTTTGTTTGCTGGATGGATTTGAGAATGGCTTTTCTTAGAAAAGGAAACAAGTAGCGGCATTGATCCATACCTTATAGAGGAATGTAAGCATGTTTACTCATAGCAAGATGAGCTGCGCTTGAGGTGGTGTCTTTAGTGATGGTGTGTGTGTGTGTGTGTGTGTGTGTGTGAGAGAGAGAGAGAGGGTACAGGGAGAGTGAAGAACAGGTAACACTTTCTCTGAAATGTTATAAGTATACATTCGTGAATTAGCAATCATAAGGCACTAAATGTATTGTTATAATTATTTTTTGAGAATGCATTACAGTTTGTATTATTGTTTATAGTTTACTTAATCATGCATATAAACGCAACAGTAAGTTATGACAGAGTAATTTGATTGGATGACATTCCGATGGCGTTTCACGAGTGATGATATTGAGCATATAGGCACTGGGGCGTTTAACTATATGTATCATTTTATGTCACAGTTGATTCATTGAAGATTTAAGATACAAAGGACTTTATTAATCCCAGAGGGAAATTGCTTAGGAAAAGTAATAAACACAATAAAAATTAAATAAATTAAATAAAAATTGAATAAAATAAAAAGAGTCCTAAAACAGAAAGTGCCATATTGCACACTGAACTTTGGGATACTTTAAATGAATACAGTAAGTAAAACAGTAAGTACCATATTGCATATTGCATATAGTCCTAGAACCGTACCATATTGCACACTAAACCATTATGACATTATTGCACACTAAATATATCCCGAAAACATTTGTAAATATTGCACAGTAATCTCATATATGTATCTAATATTGTATTATTTTATGTAATATAACATGTCATAACCCAAAACTTCTAATGCATCATGTTAGGGAATCATAATGCATAAAAATATGCTGATAAAATAATACAGTAGCTATAAAGTGTAATGCACTTTCATAAATATTTATAATAATGTACAGAATGTATTATGAATGCATTCTAACACGAAATAGACTTGTTTATTGTAGACAAGCTTTTCATTTTATGATAAAACAATAAAAAAATAATACGCTGCATTTAGATTTTTTTCTTTTAAGTGTGTGTCTTTATTGGTTATTTGTTATAACATGAATACTACTTACTGTATAATACATCATGTTAGCATGTTAGGACTAACCATAATACAGATAATGTAGATATTATAACTGTTGTAGAGAGAATTGTATTCTGCATTATACTGTACATGACGGCTTTATAACAGGAGATATGAACATGTTCAAAGTTCATATGAACTTTATAGAAAGTGTTGTAGAAAGCATTATCTTATATGGTTTAAATCTCTGAAATAATATCAAGTGAAATTTATTCAGTTAAATGTAATTTAATATTTTAGTTAATAAAGGAACACAAAGTAAGGCCATTATAATGCATTCTTACATTTATGGCAACATCTTTAATGAATGATCTATGAATACATCTGTAATAATAATAATAATAATAATAATAATAATAATATACATTAATTAGCCATAACATTATGACCACTGACAGGTGAACTAAACAACATTGACCACCGAATATCTAGGATCATGGGCACCTTAGGCTCACCCATGCCCACACAGACTAAAGCCAAGCCTGTCCCGTCCGATCCCTCAAAGAAGCCAACGCACACAAATCAATGAAAAAAGTCAATGGCCACGATAAAAAGAACACCCAGTGCACCACTGCCCACCAAAAAAGCCCAAGGCAAAAGGTCCAAACTCCTTAGATCTCAATCCGATCAAGCATCCATGGGATATAAAGTCTGATCCACAGAGGTCTAGCAGATATAAAAGGATTCACAGTCAATGTCATGGTGCCAGACACCACAGTACCCCCATCAGCAGCTCTGCGGAGCCACGCCCCAGGGAGTTAATGCTGGTGGCACAAGGGGATTACAAACCCTAGGTGGTTTTAAAGAGATAATGGTTTTAAAGTTATGGCTGATTGGTGCATTGTTGCATAATATAACAATCTATTGCGTTAGCGCGCTGTCTAGTTTAATCCATGTGGGATTTTTATGCTTAGCTGAATTTTTTTTTCAATCCTGCATAGTTTTCTGCACCGCTCCCAAGTTCACTAGAATAGATTCTTCTGATCCTGCATCCAACCTAAAAAATTTTGTTACACTCCACAGACTAATCTTCTGCCCTATTGCCTGTTTGGTTGAAGGATATGATGAGATCTGATAAGATTTCCCAATGTACATGGCGGCTCCGGGTCCTGCCTGTGGCATGCACATCTTGTTTGGCAGTTTGATTTGGCAGGAACCCTTGCCCCCTGGCTCAGTCCTCAGTCACTCAACCTGTTATTCAGAACATCAAGGCACGTAGCCTGATTCCTATCAATTACACAACACACATAAAAATGAACACGAGTTCAGAGCATGCTTTGCTGTTATCACAAATATATCAATTAACTGGTCTCAGGTCCGGGAATTTAACTCATGAAAGTATCAATTTGGGTAAATTAATAATGTCCTGTGGATGGCATGGATGTGATACCATGATCAATAAACACATACATGTTATAATGCATTCATAAGGGATTATAGAGATCATTTTAATCAATCATGAAAAGGTAATACAGTTTATAGTAATGTCTTATAAAGAATTTATAACTTGGTAACACAATGCAGTTTTATAAGCAGTGTTTAAAACACATTGTAATGCAATAATAAGTAAATTGCACGATCGTGAACAGATTATTATTGAAAACAGGTTTTATTATTCTTAACACTGCCGTGTTGCGCTGACTTTTTTTTTTTTGCTGGACTTTTCCACCAAGTGCTAATACTGTACAGTATATGCAGAGTTAAATAAACAACCACAAGGGTGCTGTATCACGGCCGGCCCTCACTCTGACCCTAAGTTCCTAATACAACATTAAAAACCTTTTTTTTCCCTTTATATTGTGCGTCCTTTTGTGTAATTAGACAATGTGTAGGCTAATTACTTACATTTCACCTATTAAAGGTAATTTAAAATATTTGATACTTGATAAAGTAAGTATTTGATCATGTTCATGTGTCTCAAAAACCTGTAACTGGTTTCACAAAAGTAAGAATCGAACAGCTTGAATGTGTTTCTTACTGCAAATAAGAAGCTGGTGCTTAGAATAAAACAATGATGCTTTAATTTAACCATATAATTTTATTGACATCTAGTATAGTCGTACATTGGGATACAAATGCTCCGGGTCCGAACAAACCTGAGCTGAACTGAACTGAAAACTAAATAGCTTGCACGTCTGGAAGCTGTTCAAAACTTGGTTGCGTCACAGTTGACATATTTTTTGTGTTTTTTGCATTTCGTGTAAGAGTTAGTGAAGACGTAATGCCATGGATCCCAAAACTGTTATCAAGAAGAAAAAGAAAGGGAAGCAAGAAGAAAAGGGAGACGCTTTCAGTTTAATTTTTAAAGCAGCCGCTGTCAAGAGGAATCATAAATTAAGGTTAAGTGAAGTTTACTGTCTATTAATTTCATATTTTACATCATTTACATGTTTTTTAAAAAAAAATATTTAGTGTTTTTATATGCAAAAATATTTTTTTAGTGTTGGAAATTGGAAATATTTATAACATTTTTTGGTTGGCTGGGACAGATAATCTGAATTTACATGATTTCCTATGGGAAAATGTGTTTCGCAATATGAATTTTTGCCTTAAGAACTCGCCTCCAGGACAGATTCATTTTGCATGCTCTGTACTTTTAAAGTAAAGAAAAATGGTCCAAAGTATGTTCATAAGTTATTCACTATGAGTACAGCTTTTTTGATTATAGCATCAAATGTCTTTTTTGGAGGGGTAGGAGAGGAAAGGTTTCAACCTGTTGGGGCCTTATACTTTTAAGTCTGGTTAAGGTATAAAGTTAAAAACAGGCATGAATACATATCACATATATAGTATCAGTTTACATTTTTTAAGTTTCTTTTTGCTTAGTGATTTATTAATAGTGGAAATTTTAAAATGTACAGTATATGGAAATAATGCATATGGGATGGAATAACAACAAAAACAACAGTCAGTAGTTATTATAAGACATGAAGGTCAGCTGTCCCGGAACAATTCTTACAAGAACAGTATTGTGTCAAGTGCATTTGCAAAACCCATCAAGCTCCATGATGAAACAGTTTAATGAAGACCTTCCCAGAAAAAAACAAGACCGTTTATAGTAATGTCTTATAAAGGATTTATAACTTGGTAACTCAAGGCAGTGTTATAAGCAGTGTTTAAAGACCAAAACTGAGCTCTGCTGCAGAGAAGAAGTTCATTTAGAGTCACCAGCCTCAGAAATCACCAATTAACAACCAGCACCTCCGATTAGAGCCGTTATGAAGCTTTACAGAGCAGAAGTAGCAGATAAACATCTCAATATCAACCGTTCAAAGAAGATTATTGTATATTTTGTATAAAAGAAAAGAAAATCCTCAACCTTAACTCCTATCTTCGGTTATGTTTCCTGTAGAACTGCTATGTAACGCACATGAACTTGAACTTGAAACAAATTCTGTACGTTCTGTGTTTTTGGATGGATTCTATGTTTGACCTTGCCGTGCCTCTTCCCTCTTGCCTAGCCCTTCTGCTCTGACTCACACTTTTAGGCGTTTGATCCTGTCTTACATAATGACTCTGCCTCTTGATACTGATTTGCTCATATCACTAGTGACTTTTCTGCTGATGACTCTTTCTTTTCTGACATTGCTTTAGTACCAGTACACTGGGTGTATATATGGATCCTTACTGCCATCCGTACTGGACTTGTTGTCCATGAGTCCTGTGTTACAAAAAAACAAAAAAAAAAAAACAAAAAAAAAAAAACAAGTGCAGAAATATGCACAAAAAAATTATCATTGCCTATACATGGCTGCAAACTCTTATGGTGTCTTTAGAGGAAACAATTTAAGTAAACCTGGTTAGTGAATCTAAAGTGAATATAAGGCTGAGAAGGATTTTAAATGCACAATTCTGCTCAATTATCTGCAGTAATACTAATAACCTCATGAAGTTTGATAGGCAATAGTGTAAACCTGAAGGACCCTAATATCTGTGCTTTAAGGAAAGATTCCGTTACGTTCTTTAGAACTGAATAATTGTCTAGGATTTTTGAATAAGACACTGATCTTTCACAAAATTATTTGTTTGTTCTTTTTTTTCATTGTTATTTTTATTTGTAAATCAAAGCTTCACAGGAACAAAACTCCAGGAATTAAACAAAACTCTCTAACAAACTTCAGTCATTTGTTTCTTTCCCGAACAGATTTTGAACATAAATGGTTTGAGCAGAATTGTTGCTCTTGACTAGTTAGGGTGATGTGTAAGTCTCAGATGAGGGAAAAGCCAAAGAAGACACTCCCTCAACTTGAAACTCCCATTTGGGAACTTGGGGTGGGTCTCCTCCTCCGCCTACTGTAAGTTCCTCAAAGTTCAGGGAGTGACACCAAATCTACAGGAGAAGTAAACAAAGCTGCACTTATAGACACAACATATAGACATTATCAATTGTTAAATCTATCACATATCCAAAGTTTTAATACAGTCGTGTCACAAAGTCTGCTGCTTCAGTGTTGTTAGATCTTTTTGTCAGATCATTTCATAGGTTTCAAAGGCTTTTATTGAGAATTACATAAAGTTTATACAAAAATGTCAATATTGGCAGTGTTGTCTTTTCTTTCTTTCTTTTTTTTTTTTGCAATTTATCCTGGCATGCTGTCGATCAACTTCCGAGCCACACCCTGTCTGACAGCAGCTCATTGCTACTTAATTACCAAACTGTTTTTGGATGGTTGGATGAAGTTGCTCCCGAAGGATGTTTTTGTACCATTCTTTATTCATTCACTGGGGTAAAGTCATTTTCTCTGATAAATTCCCTTTCCAATTTCTTGGGGCAAAAAAAAAAGGAAAAAAGCTTGGAAAGCATCAGTAAAGCATCCTGAGACCAGTCATGTAAAATACATCGCACTCATCACAGTAAGCTAGGAACCGTGTTGCTAAGAGATGGACAAGCATGGAATGCAATGCATGTTTTCTACCTGCTTTGTAAAAAAAAAAAAAAAAAAAAAAACCTGTTCTGAAATGCTAGCAGTCAGTATATCCGCCTTCCTGCTTTAGCTTGTTGATATTATTAAAGTGTAATACATTATTATCTGGCTAGCGTCTAGAGTATGGAGTCGTAAGCTAATGTATGTTTAGTTACTACTCGTTACTACTAGCTGCACGGGATAATGTGTTGATTCTAAGGATCATGTGATTACACACTGTACTTCCCCGTATACAACTAGTAAATACCCCCCCCCATGTTTAAATCTTACATGATGCTAATTGTCTAAAGGGCGGTTTCCGCAAATATTTTCACCCTCCTGAGTAAGTTTGAGTAAGCTTGTGGAGTTCGAGCCCCCGAATGTTCAAAAACCTCCCAGTTCAAAGCTACTCGTGAATGAAAGAAAGTGGTTCATGAGAACAGCAGCATGACGGAACACCTCACAGCACTGCATGAATGTGTGTCTTTATCTGCTGCAGTGCAGAGGAGGTGATCCATCATCTGTGTGCTGTAGGAGGAACAGAGTTAAGCTAAAATACAGCTGGATCTCCACCAGGAGCAGCTACATATCCTGCACTCCATCCCCTGTTGATCTTTACAAGAGCTCAAGTCTTTCATCCACATGAAAAAAAAAGAAAAAAAAAAGTTTTACATTCAGTTTTATTCCTAAGGCAAAATCCCCTTTTCCTATGAACCCCTTTATCACAACTTCCTTTTCTGAAGACAATAAGGATTTCGATAATTATACTGTATAAACTTATACATAATTACATAAGGTACATTTTTATGAACAGGTAGAGCCATGCATTTAAGATGAAGGAAATAAAACGTTGAATAAAAAATATTTCACTTTTTTTTTGTGTGAATCTAAATTTCTATTCTCTTTACTTTCCTCAAATATATGCCATTTTTATATTAATAACATTTAAATTCCATGTACATGGATGTATTGATTGCAAGATACGGATTTGTTTTTAAATATTAAGGTGCTTAAAAATCTTAAACTGCTTTCCTATACTGAACTAATATTTGTGATTTTGTTTCCTTTTCCCTAAGTGTCATACACTGATCAGCCATTACATTAAAAACATTCAAATTAAAGGCACTTAGGTTTTGGTGTCAGCAGGGCAGCTCCGGCCCCGTGGGGGCCCATGACTCTACTCCTGCTGTGGGGGTCTCCTTTGGCGAACACTATAAATAAATAACGGTAAATAACTGTATGTTTATGGGAAACTTCAATTGAATGTACATGTTTGTACACGTAATATCAATATGTAAAATTGTCAAAAAATTTATTCCTGCCTCACATGGAACACAACCATGTCCAGGATAAAGAAATATATGAATGATATTAACATCTTGGGTGAAAAAAAATAAATAGGAAATGATTTAAGGGTTTAGATGACATTCCATAACAGCTGCATAGTAACATAATAGAGTTTAAAAAAACAGAAAATATTAGCAAATAGTAAATAAATAGTAAACAAATAGGAAGTGAAATACAGTACCCCCTTCCCATTTCTTTATATTTTGGTTCCAAAGAGTCAGAGAGTCTTGAGGTATAGTTCTCCAGGATTACTGAAGGACTTTTTTGGCTTTTTTTTTTTTGGAGGGGGGGGGGGGGGGAGTTTTTGTCTCTAATTTTCAGAACCTAAACAGTTCTTAGAGGAAGTTTTTTTTTGTTTGTTAAGCCACGCATTAATCTATGAATTATGAAATCATAAATAATCTAACTTAAGACATGACTCAGTGAGAAACAGATGCAGATGATGACGGATGATCAAGCCAGCGATTAGTATACGGGTGATGCTGACGAGAGGGGAAATGAGCTTGCTGCTGAGGTTGTTACATAAAAAAAACAGTTTTTAAAGTTGTATCGTTAGACACTTTGCAACCTGTCATAGTAAAACATTTCCCATTTCTTTAATTTACTGTATGTCATTTAATTTCATTTGATATGAAGAGACTTTTGCACGGTACTGTATTTTTTCCCGCGGCTTTGTGAGAATGCACGGTTCACCAGGGCATGAGTTCAATCCCATTGATCAGATGACCTCGGCGTCCTGGATGTCACCGAGTTCCCACCCATTTCCCTACTTCACTGCTGCATTTACATCCAAATATACTGAGAGTGCTGAAGTGCTTGTTTACACAACAGTATCTCTTGCTCTCTTGCCCCCTCTCTCTCTTTCTCTCCTGAACGCAGACTCCTCCCCTTCCTCATCAAACCCCACACATTTACACACTCCTTGGCTGGCTTTGCACTCCTCCTTTTCTTGGCTTAGTCAGTGCATGCTGAAGCCTTGCGTTGCTTGTGGCGATTCTCTGGAATCTGTGATGACAGCACTCTCGCTTGCTGCCTTCAGTCCTCGTACAGAGACAGACCGACAAACACACACACACACACACACACAAAGCAGGGAAAGACACCGGTGTCGTCCTAACCTGAATGGTTTTACCTCCTTCACTATGACCGCCAGTGGAGTATCAGACACAAACTAAACAGCAGGTAAGGTGAGATTGGAATTTTTAACATGTTTTAGTTTGAAGGTTAGAAGTTTTTTTTTTTTTTTAAAGAAACTTCTTTCCTTAGACAGTTAGAAGATAATACGACTTAATGCATCAAAACGTAAGACATTTAACAGCATTATAATCACTTTTATAGGTGTAGAAGTTTATATACAGTATATATATATATATATATATATATATATATAATATGTTTCAGTCTGTTCATGAAGCATATTTATGACAGCACGCTTTCTTTCCTTTAAATATTGTTCATAGGATTTATCAACAAATATCCTAACTACAGTAGTATACATTCAAGATGTTTAACATCTCAGTCTCTAATCCAAGTTATCCAGGTTGCTTTATACAAACTGTGCATGCATGCATAAGATCAGAACATACAGTGGACATCCGAAAGTCTGAATGAACCCCAGGAACCGAAACGGTCTCCGCGCTAATGTGTTTTAAATGAGATTTCTGTTGATCTTCCTGAGGTGGCATCCTCCGTTTAGCTGTTTTGGCTGATCTTTCCTTCCCTTTTCTGTCGCCGTGAATAAGGAGGCCCTCTTTCACAACGGATTTAGAAAGAGGGGCTGTAGGGGAAGAGGTGAACTGAGTCGATCTAATCGGTCTTAAACCAAGGTTTCCTATGAAAGAGGAACATGTTTGTTGGTTGCTTTGGAAAGCGAAGGTCTTCCTGGTGGATGCTGTGTTTTTGTACTGTAATGAGTTTAATTAAATTATGGAGCTATGAGGGTTTGTATGTGCATGCGTACATACACACACACACACACACACACACACACACACACACACACGTACACAAACGAGGGACAGTTCAGGGGTGTGATTGTGTGACCTTGCTTCTGGCCTTGCTCGCTTATCAGCTTCTGAAGGTTAAAGCCCTGAGGTGTGTTATCCTCTCAGTTCCCTTGAACTGTGTATACAGTATGTGAGTGTGTATGCGTGTGGGTTTGTAGATTTCTGCACGCGTGTACATTCTTGATAAGACTAACCCAGCTGGCCCTTTCTCACATTTGCTATATCAGAGGTAGCATGAAGGTACAAGAGGATTTTTTTTTCCCCCGTATTCAACTCGCACTTGTGTTAGCAATCGTTATCTGTGGCGTGACAAATTGAGAATCCATAACTCTACATCATATTTTCCCAAGAAGTTTGAGAGTGATCATTGTACATTGTGAGAAGATTGAATGCAGAATGCTCTTAACAGCTTCGTCTTTAATTAAACTCACAACTGTTTCTGAAAAAAAAGGAAAACATTTGCAAATTCGTAACAATTTGCCTGACAACCGGATGCAATTTACGACAGTTAAAGATGGGGTTTAGAGCTAGGGGAGTGTATGCATGGAAAGAAAACTACATTTGGCCATGTCATCCTTAATTTTACACATTTGTACTTATTTCTAATGAAAGTTTCTGCACTCGTTTATTTTCTTGCTAATTTCTGTATTCAATTCCTGTATCACCTCATTATATAACGACCACAAACACTTGGAAAGGTTTTTATTCCAGTAATACCACCGCGACTTGCCAACATCAATGAAAAGCTTTTATTTATCACAGAACATTACACCATATTTTTTTTTCATTGATTTATACTTACATTCAAAGATTGGATTTATTGTATCACCCACAAAACAGGTTAATTCCTGTTATCCTTCTTCTCTAGTTTGTTTCACACATTTTTCATTTGTAGGAAAAAATGAATAGCTTGTCATATTCCTAAGAAACCAGAAAGCAAAATAAAATACGCTGTGCTAAAGACCTACCAACTGATACAAAGTGCTGAAACTGGAGACTCCTTCCATAAATGTTAAATAAACGTCGAAAAACTCACCCAATTATTCATAATCCATCCATCCATCCATCCATTCATTTATCCATCCATCCATCCATCCATTATCTGTACTGGTTATCATGTGTGGAGTCATGGGGGGACACGGATAAGATCCCAGGGAACTTAAGGCAGGATTTAAGGTACACCCTGGATGGGAAGCCCACCCATTGCACACCATAATCACATACTATGGGCGATGTTAAAATTATACTCAGCCTACATGCATGTCTTTGTACTGTGGAAGAAAACCGAAGTACCAGGAGGAAACCCACCAAGAATGGACAGAACATGCAAACTCCACACACACAAAGCAGAGGCAAGATTTAAACCCCAACCCTAGAGGTGTGATGGGTGGTTTAGTGGTTAAGGCATCAGGAGGTCTCAGGTTCAAACCCGAACACCACCAAGTTGCCACTGTAAGGCCCTGAAGCAAGGTTCTTAACCCTCAACTGCTCAAATGTGTGATGAGATAAAAATGTCAGTTGATTTGGATAAGGGTGTCTTCCAGATGGCTTAATGTTAATGATATGTGGAAATTTAACATGAAGGTGAGCATTAACATAAAGTTGTGATATAAATTAAAGATGCCATTATTGTTGGCAGACCAATCAGAATCGAGAATTTTAACAACTATATATAATACAATGCCTTTACCTTTTCTGGCCTTTTGAAGCCATTCTTTAGATTAAACACTTCACACACTCACTTACAGCCCTTTTATTACAAATGCTCATTATGGCGATGACAGTGACTGCCTACCATAGCCAGGTGTATGACAAACAAGTCGGCTCCCCTTCAGCCAAAGGCATCAAGAACTGATTATTATATACTATAGCTGTGGCTTATCCTGTCATGCCCTTGTGGAAAAACGTCTTCCTACAGTTTGTGAACCCCCCCCCCCCCCCCCCACACTCCACTGTCCCGTACCTGCACACGTGACGCACGTTAGCCGAGGTGTCAGAAAGGAATGCTCCTTCGTTTCCTACTAGTGTCGCGTCTCCCGTAGCTGAATGTATGTTTTATGTTGGGGGTAAAGCCGTAATGAGGGGGTTAGTCAGTCTGCTAACTACAGCTTGGCCGGTGCCCTTTAGCTGCTCTGATGAATGGACTGGAACGTTGTAAATCAGCCAGTGGGGGAAGAGACGCTGGATTCCTCACGCTGCTGATGTCACCGCCGTCGTGCCTGAAACAGATCCAGACTTGAACACCTCAGTTGCAGACAGATGTTCAGCCTCAGAGGTTTTCTTTTCCCCCCTCGCTCATGGCCATAAACACAATCAGCCAAGAACTTTTTTTTTTTTTTTTTTTTTTAGATCTTGCGGTGGAGAACAACAAAAAAAAAAAAACTTTATTTTCACTTTTATCCAGCTTTGATGTTTTCTGTAACACACATGACTCATTCTTTGTACTTTTAATGATTCTGGTGTTAAAGCATGCTTTGAATACCAGTCTGGCTCAAATGCATACACATAATCAATACAATTATTATTTGAATACCACAAAATATTATTGTTACATTATTTTGAAAATTTCATGCATAATTTTTAATCCTGTGTGATGCATTTTGTTATTCATGTCCTATATTGTAAAGCATATCACATTTAAAATTTATATAAAAGCTATATGTACAATATATGAGGGCCATATGTAATCTGTGAACTCATTTTTAATATGTTCCAATACATTTATGCATAAGTACATTTATGCACACTTTCCCCCTTTTATTTCTCAAAAGTTTTTTTTTTTCAGTTATCTGAAATATTGCAAGCATTCCTTTTATTTTTGCAATAGGTTTTGCTAAATTCCTTCATGCTTCACATTTTCCATGCCCAATGCATTTTGTTTTTGGGGCCCTGAATGAAGCATATCATTGGATTGGGGTGAAATACTAGATACAACATTTAAAAAAAAGAACTATATTGTAGGCTTAAAAAAAGAAAAAATCAGAACGCTGTATGTGTAATAACCCTATGAACCTCTCACTCACTCAATTTGTCTATACCTCTTTATCGTGTATTCAGGGTTGCGAGGACCTGGAGCCTATCCCAGGAAGCTTAGGGCATGAGGCGGGGTACACCCTGGACAGGGTGCCAATCCATCGCAGGGCCATATGAACCTATAAGCCAAAAATGAAGTCCTTACAGGGCACCGTGTGACCCTGCCGTGATCTGAATGACATTAGCATAACAAGTTGTATTTGTTACCCATAATGCAACATGCAATGTGAGCTTGATTTTGTTTGAAATTTGTCATAAACTGTATTCCAAAAATTATTTATAATGCCATTTAAATGCATATTAACACTTGCTTTAAACTATGCTGCATAGATATTTAATAAATAATCGCACATACAGTATATGGTACCATATGTATGCATTATAACATTCTATGAATAGGTTCATAGTTCCATGCACCACACATACATAGACTTTTCTAAATCCAAGTGTCATGTTGACTTTGTAGCTAATTTTTTATCTTATGTCAAATACTAGTGTCACAGATTGCCCAGTAAACTATAAACTTATAAAAGAAGTTCTACAGTGTGTGTTATGTCCAATATGTGGTAGTAACATCAACTTGAAAACCTGCTATATTTCCAAATTCCGGCTTATGGATGCTTATGAATATTAATACGAATGCCATTATACTGCAACAAGTTTAAACAAGGTTGGTTTGAAAATGTTGAATAATTATCAGCATTAAATTTGTTCAACGTAGTCTGTATAGCAGATGATGTATACAGGTTTATGTCAGGTTTTTTGGTATATTATTTTATTATTTATTTATTATATATTATTTATAAGAGGATTTCAAGTCAATCCCAGGATGTTTGATTGTGCAGAATAACAAAACACAGTTATTTCTCTATATAATCTATTATAATGTAGTGCACTTATCCAATTGTTTCACTTGTGCTTGGATACCATCAAGGTAGACAGTTATCTCAGAACATCGGAGCCTGTAACTTACAGTAATCTCTCTTTGTTATTTTTTTGTTATCTTTACTACAGGCAAACCTCCACTACCATTTTCACATTTTTTGACCGCCATCGTCCAGATGTTTAAACATGCTAAACACAGCAGGACTTGGCTTCCAACTAAGATACTTCTGGATATACCTTGTGACTAGTGCTGGACTGTAGAACGAGTCATGGAGGCTCTGTCCATGGTCACGCAGGAGGAACACCCAACCTCGTCCATGACACCACTTGACAAAATGACCTTTTTGGTACAGACGGCTGAGATAGACACAGATCTGGATGGACACGAGCCCTTGGGAAGCACGGGAGATAATACGGTGTCACAGGAGAATGAGATTTGTGGCAAGAAACGGTTCTGCCAAACCGCAGAGACTAAAAGATGTTCCTCATTAAACCAAAACACTGGTAATATTTATTCTGCTTCATCAGGACAAGTCTGTGCTTCACACGATAGTAGTATAAAAATGGGATCTACTCCAGATCTTCCTCAGCCAACACGGGAATACATCAATGAAACTGGAACTTCTGTAATCGAGAAGGCATTTGAAATCCAAGATAGATTAAAAGTGCTGAGTAAATCTGAACACTGTCTAAACGGATGCTACCAACTTAGGTGTCCGTTACCAGAAGACAACCATAACTCATTTGCCACAGATGTTCAACAAGTAGACAGCCATGATTTAGATATGGTAGCTCCATCCAAAGACAACACAACCTCCACATTACCCTGCCCAGACCAAGTTCCATTACCGGAGAGCCCCATCACATCTGCCAACGGCCTTCCGGTTCCTTCTCCATCCAGTGGAGGGGCTGAACGACCCCGAATCATCAAACACAAGCCCAGTTCTATCACTTTTGCAGATTATGCCTCTGCATTGGGTCTCAACCAAGGGGTTCATGAGAGCTCTGACTGTGCCGAGTCTTCCTCTGAAGAGGACGATAATGATGACGATGATGTCTTTACGGAGGTAACTCTGATTAAGGAGATCCTTCCTGGCTGTAGACACAGGAGAGCTGTAAGAAGGAAAGGAACTACCGGAGGAGAAAGAGAACAATGTAACGGAGATGGAGAACTGGACTCCGTAGCCAGCTTCAGTACCGCCACTGGCTATGAAGCAGAAGAGGAGAACAGCAGCAGGGAGGTAAATGCTGATTTTCTTTTACTCATATATCATATATGGGAATGTAGCATGTAGCTGGGGGTATGAGAATACTTTTAACAACTCAGATAGATAGATAGATAGATAGATAGATAGATAGATAGATAGATAGATAGATAAATAGATAGATAGATAGATAGATAGATAGATAGATAACTGAATAATTAATATTCAACATTCCAATTATCCATTATTTGTGTATATTTCTTCACCATTTTGCGTGCTTGCTAGCAGATATTAGCATTATTACTGTTAGCAAAGGGCCTGCAGCATGAACCAGCTAGCCAGCTAGCAATATTCATTATCTGTGTTCTCTGTACATTTTATCTGAACTGCATGCCAGCCTTTAGTTTAACTAATTGACAGATTAAACTGGACATACAGTACATACTGTATAAGACTACTTTGTTTTTATTTTAAGTTCCCTCTGTGTGTATACACAGTGCATAAGGTGTAAAGTCTGTAGAAAAAGCATGTTGTCTCGTCAGTTATAATACGAGATGCTATAAAAAATTCAAAACTAGTTTTGCGAAACGGCAACAGATGGCAGCACAAGGCTGCATGCAGAGTCACAGGGAGTGACTTCATAAGTCAGTGTGCTAAAAGACATTGTCATGTGTACATCTGGAGCTGTTCAACTGGTGCTCTTTTGACCACGTCTGCTATTTCATGGACAGCAAATTAGAACAAAAAACGAACATGAAATTGTGCGTGAAACTGGGCAAATCCGGCACAGTGACGTTTGACATGATTTGGCAAGTTTACGGAGATACCGCAATGAGTCTTTCGGGGCATTTTGAGTGGCACACACACATCAAGAGCAGAAGAACATCATTGGAAGACGATGAGAGATCTGGAAGACCTGAAACGAGCTTAACCACAGAAAATGTTGAAACCATTTAGCAACTTGTGCATGATGATCGTCTGAGAACAATCCAAAAACATTGCTGCAATTGTCTGTGTGTTATACAGAACAGTCCAGACAATCCTCATGTCTGATTTGAACATGCGCTATGTTGCTGCCAAGTTCATCCCTCATCGTCTTCCAGTGACATTCACAGCACTGTGCTTCGGGAATTCGTCCAAGAGATCAGACCGTCCATAGCAAACTCTACTGCCAGGTTTTAGGCATCTGAGGGGGGACATACGGAGGGAAAAAAAAACACAACTTGTCAATCAAAACTTTTTGATACCACCTTGTATTCATGGCTAATTGGCTAAAAAAAACTATGCATAAAATGGTTTATTCTCGGCTTCATGCTAGATGTATTTGTGTTAGTTACACGCAAAAGCATGCCTACATGCCTGGGTTATAATAACTACATAAATTGGCAATGCCAAAACATCACCACCTACCCACAGGCTTCTGAAAAGAGCTAATACATTCTTACACTGTAAAAAAAAAAAAAAGATTTATCAGATATGAGCATACAGTCTCTGACACAAGACCAGGCTAGTACAGATTTATATTCCATCATGTAGCACAGTTTTTCGCTGAAGGCTATTTAACTACATATTAGCATCGTGATCGAGTACCGGTGATGTACGTGAGCACAACCTCAGTCCCTGTTGTACAGGAATTCAGAAGCCTTCATCTCCTTCATCTTCCTCTGTCAAACCAGATGGCTGTATTGAGCTATGCCTTCCCCTACTTACAGCTCCCTTTAGTTACAACAAGACCAGGAAGATTTGTGTCTTTTTCCTACCCCTTTCCCTGACCTGGTGATTAGCAATCTGTGACCTTGTCCTGCCTGTTTTTACTGTGGCGCTTTAATGAATGGCGGCTTATGTATGCAGGGTTTAGGGAGGATGCTCGTTAAAAAAAAAAAAAGAAGAAGAAAAAAAATCAGAAAGCAGAAACAAGGTCAGACAAGTAGATTCCAAGAAGCTCATATATGTTTTAGGTACACAGGTTATGTAGGGACATTAGTGATGTTTAAAAGTCAGTTTAGGAATAATGTGGAAGATGTAGCTGTGATTTCTTTTAATGCAATAGAGATGAATTTGTTCAGAAATAATATACGGATGCACTGATATTCTTGCGCATTAAATTAGCTTTATAACACCGGACTCCCAGGAACCCCTTTAATTTCAGATGCGTCTCTTTCACAAGTTGTCAACAAGCTATCCGTTGATTTTCAAGGATCAGACGTTTTACTTTCTGAATGTTCACGGGAACGACTGCAGTGGGCTCCAACCCACCTCGGCCGGGATAAACATTCACAGACATATGGCCTTCTTTAAAATGTTCACACTGTTCATATGTTTTACTGTGTCTCATCACTGAACTGTGCTTGAAGTTTTCTGTAAATGTCAATCAGTTTTATGGCTTCATTCACGAGAAATTTCAACACAAGTTCTTGTTTGACTTGAACACCCTTCATAAAATGTATCTGTAACCTTTTAACTCAGAGTTCATAAAGGAGTTACTGTATACTGCAAATGTCTGTAAGCTTAAGGCCTTCTAATGGAATTTCACTGGAATTGTTTGAAAAGCCTAAAAAAAGTCAATGTTTTGGTATCACCATATCCAGAAATCATCTTGAATCCAAACTTAGAACTGATATTATGTATAAATAAAAAGGCATGCTCTTATAAGAATCTAATCAACAACAGTTTAATGTGATGCAACCCAACACGAAGCGGCGTTACTGTCACCACCCCAAAGTTGATCATTCCGAAGCCAGCTAATTTCCCCAACACTAACAGTTTTAAAATGTATTAATGTATGACATCATTATAAAAATGTTATAAAATATATGTGGGGAAAGTTTTTTTTGTTTTATCACTTATGTTACAACATCTGTAAACAGAAACATCATTCCTTCTCTCGTTGTTTTCTCTTTATTGTATTTAATAAGACGAAACAATGCAGTTTGTTATTTATATGTTACAGATAAAAAGTGTAAACTCCTCTGTCTTGTAAACTCAGACAGTTACAAAGTGATAACAATTTTATCTCATCTAATCACAGAAAATGTCACCACATCGGCAATGAAAAGTTATTTTAACCAGTTTATTTGGAGTGTTCACCATAAAGGCAGATTCACATAAACTTGTTATTGCCTGATAAAAATCCAGCATTCGATGGCACTGTGGTTTAATTATGATCCACATTATTACTGTATATATTACTATTAGGCCAATTTTTCTGATATAAAGATACATTTCTCCTTATTACGTCTAATGAGGGTATACAAACTTTTGCTTTTGACAAAATGAGAAGTCTATAATCAAAGCAACGTCGTGGATTAGATAATAATTTGACATTTGTCTTAATGGAACAGTCCATAATTTCTTTTCTTTTTTATTCTAAATGGAAAAGATTTTAGGCGGCATAATCGCCTGGCACCTCCAGGGTCCGGGTTCGAGTACCAGCTTAAGGTCTGTGTGCATGGAGTTTGCATGTTCTTTACATATTTGTCGGGTTTCCTCCAGGTATTGCCGTTTCCTCCCACAGTCCAGAAACATGCAGATTACATGCTAATTAACGTTCCCAAATTGAACGTAGTGTGTGAATGAGTATGTTTATATTTGTGTATGCCCTGCAATGGATTGGCACCCCATACAGGGTGTACCTCGCCTCGTGGTTAAGTCTCCTGGGATCGGCTCCAGGTAGATGAGTAATGAGTGAGAGTGAGCGGAAAAGATCTCCATCACTTTCGATTTTCTGTTTCATTTCTTTCTACTGAATGGCTTGTGATGGCCCGAAAATGTCATTGCAATGCTTCTAAAATAGACTTAAATGAAGGACAAAATGGACAAATAGTACAAAAATAGTATTTCACCCACAGTACACAATGTGGTGCAAACAGTGTAGAAATTTTTTTTAAGCCCTTTTCATGTGGGTGTTTTTTTATTCCCTGTACAACTCCCAGTCATACTTTGTTCTGCACACGCTGTCCTCCCTCTTCTGCTGCTCTTTCTTTGCTTATACGTGTTTTAAGAATGTGTGAAAGAATGCCATACCTTTCACAGGCACGTTGACCTTGCCTCGTTTGCACCTACTCCAGACATTCCAGTGAGAACCACTGAGTACAGAGTCTTTCTTTGAAAGGAGCTCGAATGTAGAGGATATGTTGTGGTAACCGTTTTACTGAGGGATGCCGGGCTTTTCAATAGTACTATTGTTGGTGTCGGTGTTAAATTACGGATGAAATTTGGAGCATGCTTCACAGCAATCAGGGTTAAAAGGTTTCCCCATGTAGATCTCTATGACCGCCATCTGAGGGCGCCATTCCCAAACATTCTTCGCCTTATAGGAACGGAAAGCAGCATTCTTTGTAAGATAAGGACGTCTACAAGGTTTTCACCCTTGATATATGTATATAATTAAGTAGAATTAAAAAGCCTAACCTGGATGGTGCAGATTTGCGCAGCATTGTGAATGACTTCATCCCCATTAAATCCTCCGTGACCCAGATCTGATGCATTTAAACAGGCACGTAATGGCTGGTTGGCTCTATTCGGTGCATCTTCCTATCGTTACAGAGTGTCCTGACACTCTCAGTGGGTGGTATGGCCATGGCTGGCAGCCCAGAGCAGCGCCACAACCAGCCACTTAACTCCTCATTTACATGTCAAAGACCGAGCAGTGCGGTTTCCAATGTGGCTAATTTGCAGTGATACAGTTATGGCCCTCACTCATTCTGTCCTCTTCTGAAGATAACAATGATGACTTGATCTGGAGGGTTGACTCATGCCAACCCGGTTGCCATGGCGAGTGCGTGCTTCACGAATGACGAGCCTGAATAGGGGTTCGAAATGAATCGAGGCTACTGTCTCAACTCCGAGGATGAAGCAATGCGAAAATTCCGCTCATTCCGTACAAGATTCCGAGAAAAGACTTTTGTGTGGCTTTTGTACTGTTTCTCTATTTGGCTTCAGTTTGTGGAAGGATGCGCTTAATGATTTCTTTGTATTTGCCCCGCCCATGTTAAGTAGTACAAACCATCTTATGACATTCTGATTGACACGAGTCATGTCTGAAACTGTCGTAAATCATATAATATAGAGAACCGATGAAAATATTACAACTATTGAATTTTGTATTAATGTTTACGTTTTTAAAAAATAAAACTGTAAATATAAAACGCTGTCTGGAATTAGAATTCTCTTATGTTTGTTAGCAAACTACATTGCAGTTGTTTATTACAAATTTTGGCGGCATAGTGGCGTAGGGGTTAGCACTGTCGCCTTGCGCCTCCAGCGTCAGGCTCGATTCCCGCCTCAGGGTTTGTGTGCGTGGAGTTTGCCTTGTGCTTGGTGGGTTTCTTCCGGGTATTCTGGTTTCCTCCCACAGTCCAAAGACATGCAGATTATGCTAATTGGTGTCCCCTAATTGCCTGCTGTGTGTAGCATGTGTGAATGTTGAACAAGGATCCTACCATGGTTATAAAAATAGAAATAAATACAAAGGTCACCACCAGGGGCCTCACTGGTCCCTGGTTGGACTACAGACTTTCCTGGATGGATGGAATACAAATATTATTAATAATAAATGTCATTTTTTATCAATTACCGTATTTTATCCCATTGTTTTTGTCGGCATCCTTCTCTGCTTCACGTCGTCCATGTAACACCCATACATGTGACAAGATCATTGTAAAGCCAACCCCAGTGTGGCTTATTGTTTTATTATTAGGGGTGTTCAAGTCAAACTGGGACTGGGATGTGTAAATTCCACTCTCAGCTGATCTCAGCTCTGCCTTCGATACTGTCTCCCATGATTTGCTTATTTCTCATCTCTCTGGTCTGGGTATCTCTGGTACTGCTCTTTCTTGGTTTTCTTTCTATCTCTCAGAAAATTTTATATTTCTGTTAAGGATTTTCGATCGCCCACTGTCCCCCTGAAGCGAGGTGTTCCCCAGGGATCTGTTCTTGGCCCACTATTATACACAATTTACATAATCCCACCCGGTCTAATCCTTTAGCGTCATGGTCTTAACTATCACTTTTATGCCGACGACATTCAACTTTACTCTATCTGTACACCTACGTACTACATCTGCCCAAATTGACAAAATCTCTGCTTGCGTGAAGGACATTAGAGATTGGCTTAACTTAAACTTTCTGAAACTTAACATGGACAAAACTGAAATAATTTTCATCTGAACCCCAGCACTCACCAGCAACATTTCCACCAATTTCGCCTGCGAGATTGCTGGCTCTCACATCAAAACATCCACTTCTGTCAAAAATTTAGGAGTAATCTTTGACTCTACACTCTCCTTTCAGCCTCACATTAAATCTGTCACTAAATCTGCATTCTTTCATTTTCATTTCTTTGAGACAATGACCATTGTAAAAAGCGCTATATATAAAATAAATTGAATTTACACCGCATTGCCCAACTGCGTCCCTTCATCAGTACCAAAGATGCTGAAACTGTCATCCATGCATTCGTCTCATCATGCATTGATTTCTGTAATGCCCTTTTTATTGGTCTACCCGCCAGTTCCATCTCCAGATTACAATATATTCAAAACTCTGCGACTAGAATACTCACTCATACCAAACGCTCTGCTCATGTAACCCCAATCTTGTATGATCTCCATTGGCTCCCAGTTGTCTACCGTATCAAATTCAAAATTCTTTTCCTTGTTTTTAAATCTATAAATGGCTTAACTCCCACTTATCTCTTCAATCTGCTTGCCCTCTACATTCCGACTCGTTCACTACGTTCCTCCGATTCTGTTTTTTTTTTTTTGCTGTCCCTCGGTACCGCCTCTCTTCAATAGGCGGCAGATTATTTAGTGTTATCGCACCCAAACTTTGGAACTCTCTACCACACTCTCTCTGTTCTGATATAACATCTCAGTATTTACATCTTTACTCAAAACTCACTTGTTTTCCGAATGTTACACCTGACATTGAATCCACCTGTCCTCTGCATGTCTGTCCTTTTTTTTTTTTTGTCTGTTTGTTGACTTAATTGTTTTCTACTTCAGTTCTTCAATGTCTGTTTCTATTATCTTCTTTTGTTTTCACTCATTGTAACGTGTCCTTGAGCTCTGGAAAGGCGCTATATAAATAAAAATTATTATTATTATTATTATTATTATTATTATTAAGCCATAGGTCCTTAAATGAGGATCCGTGTGTTCTGCCAATCCATGCTACCTACCATTTTTTTCATACTTAACAGTTCTGCACATACAGACTGACATGCTTGGTAATTGTTTTATACATTTTATTGATTATTTACTGGGAGCATATATGTCAAAATATGCTACCCCAAAAATTTCCTATAAACACTGTATATGCTATAAAAAAGTATTGAAATGTTAATCATACTGTTAAAGTACATTTACCCCATTAGTGTTTAGGATTTTTTGATAGGGTAGTGCAAATCTATCGATTCAAGCTATGGTAGCATTTTCTGACAAGGCAGCATAACTTGAGTAACATTCAGTAAGTGCAACGCCTCAATCCTTAAAAATCAATTGATAACTTGTCAATTTCATGCCCAATTGACTGTCCATCATTTGTCTTGTTTTGATTTGTATAGTGGAATAAGTGCATTAGTGTAGCAGGGGATTATATAGAGGAAAACCTAATTTCAGAACAACTGTGTTCTGTTATTCTGGACAATCAAAAGTCATGTTTTGATTTAAACACTTTTGATTTGTAAAACTAATTTAAACTAATTTAATTAATATAATAGGGAGGCATTATGTGGTTGGAATTTCCACACCAGTTATATAAAAAATAATCTAACCCAATCCCGAAACTTTACCTTTGTATATCCTGTACAACTTGAGTTACTTTCCTTTATTGCTAAAAAACAGCAAATGGCACGTCCTATTCTTAAAAACTAAAACTAAAATATAATAATAATAATAATAATAATAATAATAATAATAATAATAATAATCCATTTGTGAGAATTTCTATCATATGGTCAACTATGGTTAACCAGGCACCCTAAGGAATTAGCCACTATAAGTCGTCTATTCTATCATATTTAAATCAATCAAATCAATCAGTGGTTAGTCTCATAGTACTAAGAGAGTGACACCAACTTCATGACAGCAGTTGACTTGTACCTCCCTTAGCCAGCTTTGACCCCAGACCACCCTGCTTCTCAGAAGTCAGTCTGGGATTTCGCCAGCTTTCGGACATTCCTACTAGCTTCAGCTTGTGCAAGCCACTTTCGCCGGCTGAAGGTCAGGCATCTGACCCTTGAAGAGAGCCTGCTCCCTGTTCAGTATGCCAGATCAGGTTCTCATGGCCACACAACAAGCTTGGCTCCTGTCTTCCATGAGTTATTAAGAATCGCAGATACTGCTGAAAACTGGCAGCAGAGTTCAAGGAATCCCTAAAGGCGTATAACCGCAATGATGTCTTTCCTTATTTCATTTCTAAAATTAGATTTCCTTTAAGCTTCTACTTAAGATTTTACAGCAGTTTATGTATACTATTAAAGTTACCACAGTCGAAGTAATTGAGTGTGAACTTTAAACCACCCTCCAACCGTACACCCCCTTGCCCCTCTCCATGCCCTCTCAAAAGGAAGCCCTGTTTTTTGGAGGCCTAATTGGTTATGCCTCTAAACATCACCACACTCCATGGGAATTTACAGGAATTGTAGTCTCGACCAAGACTTGCAGCTTCTACTGACAAATGCCTTCCACTTTGGCATGACATGCATCAAAAGCATGATTGTGTATAGATGAGAGCGAGCATTGATGGGCGGCAAGCTCTTTGCCGTAGGGCTCGCTTAGCCCCCCCCAAACAAATTCCAGGAAATGCTCAAACGTCCCGGCCTGTAATATGTCCTTGGCACTACCACTATTTAGTGATCTTCCTTATAGCGAGATATTTTACCCTCTTCCTTCTTTTCCACTTACTATTTGAAAAGAGAAAGGGTCAACCATGTTGATTTATCACTTGGTGACTGAAGTAGCTGTCTCAAATTTATAGCTGTGGACTCCCCGGATTCCCAAACACAAGCGATGCCTCTGTGCCGGATGGGGGTAGTCTATTTATACCCTTGTCTGCGGGTGTCTGGAGAGTAGTGAAAGCAGTCAGGGGAGGAATGCCAACAAGCTATACAGTATGTGGGTCACATGGCAGTCAGCAACTCGGTGTTTGTTTTGGTTTGATCATATTTCTCTGTCTTGTTACATTTTACATCTAAGCAGCTAATCTTAAATCCCAAATAAAAAGAATCCTGAAAGCTTGCGTTGAACGCACCAAGCAATACAAAGACACCCTTTTAATGTGGATTAGGATTAGGATTAACCAAATTCTTTCTGTCCACAGGAGTCACCTCTCATCCTGCTGTCTCCCTGGTCTCAATCCATGACCCAACTCATGAAGAAACTGGACCAGCTCAATATGGATATCGAGGAAGCCCTGAGTGCTAGCTCCTCCCCCTCGGACACACCTTGCACCACCCGGCGACAGCCAATCAGTGATAAAGGTTTCCACCAGGTTAGCAGCAGAGTCTCTCTAATGCTTTTGTTTATATATATATGAGCACCGCACAGAGATTTATATTATTTTGGAAAGATTCATGGAAATGTATTTGTGTCAAGGGGTTTATGGGAAAAGCCGAGCTCACGGAGGAGAACAGCCAACATACACACATCCGAAAAACTCAGCTGCGTTTTGTTATGCTCAGGTTTTGACCCAAAACTGACATCCTGTAGCAGAAAAGCAAAAAGTGCTTCAGTGTTGATGTGCAGGAGATTTGTGGATGGAGTTAATATGGAGGCCGGGAAGTGTCATGGTCAGGGAAAGCAACAAACAATGACATCTGCATGGATTACTAAATCAAGAGTGTGTATTATTAAATCATAGTGTTTATAACTAAATAAGGAGCACAGATTAATAAATAGAGAGCTCTGATTATTTATTCTCTCAGTTTATTAAACTGTGCATGGAATCAAATGTGCATAGTTTATCATCTGTACTTACATATGAAAACTTATTATTGTTACTTTTTATGGTCATTATTATGGTTTTTATTTATCTAGGACTGAGATAACTTTGGGGCTTTGGCCGTTAAACAAACCAATACAAACTTGTGTTTTATTTAAGGTCATTTAAATGTGTTCTACAGATTTATGCTCTCATTTTTATTAATCTGTGCTATTGATTTAGTAATCCATACTTGTACGTTAGTATCTCTGCTCTTCATTTACTAATCCATGCTTTTAATGTAGTAACCCATGCTCTAGATTTAGTAATCTGTGCTCTTAATTTAGTAATCTGTGCTATTTATTTAGCAATATGTAATCGAGATTTAGTAATCTGTAAACTAGATTTAGTAAGACTAAGTGCATCTAATTTTTATAATCAGTACACTAGATTTCATAATCTGTGCTCTTAATTTGGTAATCTTTGCTCTATATTTTGTAGTATTACCCTAGATTTTTTAATCTATGCTCTTAATTTAGTAATAATCTTTATTAATAAATTAGGAGCATAAATGCTCCTAATTAGATAATCGGTACACTAGATTTAGTAATCTTTACTCTAGATTTTGTAATTTATGCTTTTGATTTAATAATAATTGCTCTTAATTTAATAACCCATGCTTTAGATTTAGTAATCTGTTCTGTTAATTTAGTAATCTGTACTCTAGATTTAGTAATTTGTGCTCCTAATTTAGTAATCAGTACACTAGATTTAGTAATCTGTGTTATTGATTTAATAATTTGCGTTATAGATTTAGTAATCTGTGCTCTAGATTTTATCATCTTTACCCTAGATTTTGTAATCTGTGCTCATAATTTAGTAATAATTGCTCTCAATTTAGTAACCCATGCTCTAGATTTAGTAATCTGTGTATAATCTCATTTAGATCTCTTTGCTCTTGATTAATAATCCGAGCTTCCTGTTTAGTAATCTATGCTTTTAATTTAGTAATGCACCCTCTCAATTTAGCAGCCTGTGTCCTCAATTGAATTTTACCGTAAGGTAGGTTTCCTCAAGGTTTCCACTAATACAAGATAAACCTCGAGGCGAGGTTACACGTGTTAAACATGGTGGATTATGGAGGCACACAGATTATTATATACAGATTCTTTCCTTTATGCTTCATAGAATCTAATCGCTCATTAATTCTTTATAACAGCAAATCAAGAATAATTTATTCTTTATAGCAATCTATAAATTTGTTCACATGCATGGAACATGTGTGTTCAGTTTGTGTTCTTGCAATGTATGAAAGCCAGAATTATGATCACTTTACCTCCTGGTCTCCGCTATGATTATTTTGAGGTCCAAATCCCATTTATAAATCATATTAGTGCACAGATGGTGGAAATCCAGAATGAAAAGTATTTGAGCAAGTTTGGTATTTTCTTCTTCTTTTTTTTTTCTTGGCTAATCAAATCAAGAGTGCTCCAGTGAAGCAAAAACATACATCAGTGTGCATACAGAATTAATTTCCTTTTCAATTTTTCTCTGAAATTATATGTTATATTCAATAACATCATTCCCTGTTTTGGGGTTATAAGTGTACCTTATTGATTGGGTAATTGCTTCAGTGTTTATTTCCGTCATAATCAATCCATATTTGGTCTGAGAGGATTTGCGTGACTTTGCATGTAAAGTGCTGGATCCATCATCGTCTCAAAGGCAAAGTGAAATCAATGGTGCTTCACCGCTATTAAATTCTCCATCAACCATTCAAAAAACCCTATGCACAAGAAAGGCTGTGAAATATTGATGCAGTGCTCCGGTTTAACAGTATCCTCACCAAATGTCACTCACAAAGCCAGCCTCGAACAGGCCACGCTTGCTTGAGCTCTAATCGATTACCGGAGTGGTATGAAGAGGTGGATTATGCAGCCTTTCCTCAAACAGGTGGTCTCATAAAAGCCAAGCCTTTAAATCGAGAACACAGTTAGCGACACATGTTTTATACACTTTCGTTTTTCAGTATTAGCCCAGAGAAATGTTGGAGATGCCTAGACGGGTTATTGATATTCATCCCATGAGAGTGTGTCTGGAAAACACATGACGTTTGATACCAAAGTGTGTCTGATTTTCTCAGTTGTGCCATTGCATGTAGACATGGTGTCCTTGCTAGAGTCTGGTCAAGATTGCACTGAGACAAAGGTCTATTGTGTTGTTGAGCTTCACCACTGGGAACTTTCATATCTTCTTCTTCTAAAAAAAAAAAAAAAAGAAAAAAAAAGAAAAATCTGCACTGAAGCTTGTGACACGTCCAGCCCATAACCCTGACTTCAGAAGGAAACAAAAGTGGCTTTTGGTTCCTCATGAGCGTTTGACAAAGCGTCCGTTCTTCATCCAGAGCACTGTTGGTGTGTTCGTGTCATTCTGTCCACTTAAGATGCTTCGAGCATTAGATATCTCAGATCCACTCTGACTGGCATAACTAGTTCCCAGCAATCTCGGGTCTATTTTGAGAAACGTTATATACACCAGCTATTTTTTAAAAGCTATTATCTGTTTTTTTTTCCCCTTTCAACTGAATCTTTAGCTTCTTTGGCTCTGGCCTGCGTTGGGATTCTTTCTCTCGTCGCTGACCTCTGTTCTGATTTCCTCTTTCCCATTGCGAGTCGTCTCCAGAGAAGATCCTGTCCAAACCGTCTCTCTCTCTCTCTCTCTCTCTGTATGGTGACTGTGGTTCTGCTGTCATTACAGAGCGCGACGGCTCGGGGGACAGAGGGAAACCAAACCCTGAACAATAACAGAATCGCTCGAGGACCAAGCTGGAAGGAATGCCATGGACAGGATATCTTCTTGCCTAACTCTTCCTCTGTGACCAGGGCACGTCCCAGAAAGACAGAGGTAAGTGGACGATCTTACTTCATTAAGACTTTGCGTAGTTTGAGGAATGTTCTGGTGTTGTTGGATAAAATGATAAAATGAGGAAATTACATGGCGTTGAGACATTAAAGTGTCATCATGTGGTGAACTACAGTAAAGCTTGGAAAGATCTTGTTAGTAACCTAACCACAATAGAAGCTTGGATCTTTTTCCAATTTGCCACCAAGGTAAATACAATCAGGATCCAAAGAATCACTTTTGGGAAAAATAACCAGTATAGTTTTTATCACCAGTATAAATAAATAATAAAACAAGAATGGTGGCAATCAAATTCATTTCCTGGGGTTGTGTGGTGGTCAGCCAAGTCACCAATGTTTGTATTTTACGACCCATTTCTTATACATGTTTTGTATCAGTAATCTTCTGTCATTCATCTTGTCATACTGACGCCATCAGGATCTGTTTTCAGAGCTGGAAAACACAAAGACGGTTAATTATGCTCAGTGTGCTGGTGGATTTTTGTACAGAGAGCTTATAAGTGAATAATCTAGTAGTGTACTACTACTACTATTACTACTAACGACCCTTAGCAGCTCTGTTTTGACATAAAATGTCATTTACAGACGCACCACAGCTTGTAAATCTCACCTGGTGGATTCACGCTGACTGGATGTTATCTGTTTAAACAGGGAAAGAAAGAACGAAGCACTGCTGAAACATTTGCCCCGTTTCATACAAAGCCAAGTCTGTGTTTTCAGTTTGCGCTACACATTCAAGAGTAGGAAAGACTTTGCCAGATCTGGTATGTGCAAGGCAGATTACATTTCATGCATGAAATATATTTAATCGTCCTGATTATTGACGTCTATTAATATAAAGCTTTACTCTGAAACACATAAAATATGAAATTATATTGAAATGGTTGGTCCATATAATTCATAATTGGTTGGTGGCTCAGTGTAGGTTTCTCGCCTACCATGTGGAAGACCCAAGTTCAATTCCCAGCCAATGCCCATACACCAGTCACTGGATACAGTGCCGGTCCCAAATATAATAAAAATGGGTCAGGAAAGGCATCTGGCATGAACATTGGTGACTCGGGGGTAGGTTTCTCGCATACCATGGGCTAAAGCTTGGGTTCCAATCCCAGCCACTGGATACACTGGATTCAAGTTGAAATAAAATGGGAGGGTTGTGTCAGGAAGGGCCAGGTTGTTCTGAGGACCGAATGGTCTGCTGTGGTGGCCCCTTGATTAAGGAGCATCCGAAAGAACAACATGATTTCGGTGGTAATTTGTTAGTTGGTGCTGAATTTTCCATACTCCTATAAGAAGATGTTGTCTCAGGCGGACAACTATCATTGCTAATGACAATGGTACAGTGAATTTCAAAATTATATTTAAGAGAAATTAACAAGAAATCGATGCAAACACTGGATAAAACAGCATACATAGTCGTGTTCAGGCCAGTTAGTGATCAACGTTGACCATTGATGAGTTTGCGTCTATCCATGAGAACTGTACACATTCTCATTCACCAACATTAATTTTACATTTAAGGATCTCAGCTGGGAGTCCTGTACAGTCCTGACCTCGCTCCAAGTCATTTCCACTATTAAAGGCCATCAAAGGAGTTTTTGGGAGGCCAGGATTTTAGACATGAAGCAGGTTATCTGTTCATAACTCATGTCTCAGGTGTACTGAGGAAACTTTCACAAGTGGAACTAAGTGCATTAGTGTAGACAAATTAAGGTATTTTTCATGACTATGTCCTGGTTTGACTTGAACACCCTTCAAGTGCAAAAACTCTAATTCATTGTAGTTAAAAATTTGGGCCGCACTGAAGATGCTCATTAGAAATTGTGTTTGGATGCCCATTAATTAACGTTCATTAGAGTCCATAATACAGAATTACACCAGTCTACATAACCAGGGGGATTGGGCTATTAGCATTAATATGTTTCAAGATAAATAACTGAATAATAAGCTATGACTAGGGATTTATTACGGATAGATCACGCTTTGAGTTCAGGGTAATGTTTGAGTTTGTGTGTAATCATTTCTAATAGAATTACAGCCAATGCAGTCAGTCTTTCAAGCTGTTTATACTCTGTGGGAATCTCATGCACCACACAGTCATGCACATTTTATTTCCGGCCAAGAGACAAATCCAACCCTTGTGTTGCTGTTACACTGTGTTTTTCCTTATGCTGTTTCCCGGCGGTCCTCCAGGCAAGGAGCAGGGTAAAGGTTAGGCTGTTAGCAAAGCTACAGAGCTTACAGCTGCTTCACTTCCAACTCCTTTTGTCACTTCGCTTTAGTGCGAAAGGCTTGAAAAGCTCTCTCCCTCATGTTGTTTCCCAAACACTATCAGATGAGCAACGCTGAGTCTCAATGAGTACGATATCTGTGGGATTCCGGTTCTTTTCCGTTCGACTGGAAACCAAGGCCAGATGTGTTTGTTTAATCTTGGAATAGCTGAGCGGCATGGCACTGCTAGGTGGGGGTTTTATTTGGTGCATGGGAACATGGGGAAAGCTTTGAGAAGGCCCACTGGTGTGAGAAAGTGTGTGAGTGTGTGCAACCATTTGTATGTGTGGCGCTTGAAGAAGGTAATTGAGTTGGAGGGAGTACGAGAACGATTTGGCTTTGAGCCCTCTGACGAAATGAAGTCTGGTTCTCAGAGAAGCTTAGCAGGTCATAGAGCTCCAGAGCCGTTCCGAGGCTGTGGAGAGGATGAATAGAGTCCACCACTCACAAATGAGAAATCTGAAACTCTAAAGGCAGAACAGTGATTTTCTTTTCCAATTGCAGGCTCAACCGGATTTATTTTACACAAGGCTAAATGCCTGCCATACAACGCAGTCAAATGTCACTACCAGACTATATGTAACATGCAGAATTAGTGGTACTGGTCGGTTCTTTTCAGTGCCTGTCAGGAGTACTGGTGCTACTGGTTGGTTTTTTTCAGTGCCTATAAGGAAAACAGGTGTAACTGAAATACAGTACACTTGTTGGCCACTTTGTAAGGTACGTCTTTTCAACTGCTTGTTAACGCAAATATCTAATCAGCCAATCACATGGCAGCAACTCAATGCAGTTAGGCATGTAGACGTGTCTGTCCACAGCGCTTCCTTTCTACTGTGGGACATTTTAGCCATTCAGTTCATTCAAAATGTGTAGTCGGAGTAAATCAGAGTGAGCAGACTGCTCCATAAAAATCATGAAAATATGCCTTTACTTCTCCTAGACTTCAATTGCCTTGGATGTCTGAAAAAGCTGACACACATCCGGTTTGTGTCCGTCTAAGACAATCCTTAGTTTATTTTCCTTGCATTCTTATCCAAATTAATCAACCAGTTTGGTGCTCGCATGGGAAATCGGATAGCCAGGTATTAGATTCGTCACCATTTGCCAACATTAGGTTGAAATCCAAGAGTTAGAAGCCAGCAGCTGGTCCGTATCAGACTGTACAGAGTGTGTACGTTAGATCTCAGTCCTACCTGCAGGTGCGTAGGGTGGGATAAGTGCAGAGAGGAAAGCAGCTCAGCTGGATGGAGATAGATTACAGAGCTGAGAGCAGCTCAGGAGGCCAGGATTTGTTCTGCTCCAGCAGAGGTTAAGCTTCAGTGAGGGCCATGGGGCCAACAACGCTTCTGCAAAGTGACAAAACACTGCTGGTTGGAGAGGTCAACCTGCTTCTCAGTTTTTCTCTCTTTACTGTATTTCTTTATCTGCTTTCTCTCCACTGTATTTGAAGTTTTCTTTGTCGCTTTTGTCAGATCCTTACAGAGTTTCAGATTCAACAGTGTTATTAAGTGTTATGGATTGGCCTCTTATGCGCTGCAACTGAATACTCATTTAGTTTTCAACCTGATCTCTGTTTGCTGAAAACAGTTAAGTCACACAAGGAGCTCTATTCTTTTGATCTTCTGCCTTCAATGGTACATTGAGGACAAATTGTAACCTCCAATCTTGATCTCAATTGCTTTACCGATAATAAAAAATCTCATGTAGGAAAACAGAGACTGGTAAGAGTACTACTGCATACAGTGCATTGGATTTTTTTTCCCCTCTGAAATTATTTTGAAATCAAAGACTTACTTATAAAAGATTTTAATGACAGTTGCTCCATTGTGGTTTGGAAAAATATAGGAATATACTATAAAGTATATAATAATAAGGTAAGCTCATTCTGTACTTAGCACAACATACCTACTGAGATTCCAAATCCTGGCCTTTCATGTGGTATGTTAAAAGGCAGGTCAATACAGGAGGTTTTTATGGAGCGTTTTGTGTATATAGTATGTATAAACATTTAATGTAAACGGTATGTATTTCCCTATGACACCCATCCTGTATAGGCATGTCGGTCATACAGTCATACATTAGGAACATATTCCCCTTCATATCTTCTGACTTTGACTGTTACCTATAGGTACAGCAAAATTCTTGGAAGTGTTGCGCAAACACGCTTGCCAGATATGCGAGTAGTGGTGTGTGCTGACAGATCAAGTGTAATGGTTCATCTACAATAGCACGGGTCTCATCTAGTGCATGCAATCATATTATGTACATAAAGTATGACATGCATACTGTCCTTGCATGGTTTAGTGATTCAAGAAATTTAAGTGTGTCACGGAAATCAAGTGTGCTGGCACCAAGGCTAAAAACTGTCCTAAACACAGTTAGCCTGTAAGTTTTAAAGGTGACGGATGAAATATGGGATGTATTGAAGTTTGAATGTGAAAGGCTGAACATCAGCTAAATTTAGAGCTCTGCTCACGCGGATTTCATGCAGGAGGAGATGAAGAACTGTTTTACTCAACCACATCTGGGAGGGTTGAGGTCTCTGGGTGCACTTTGGAACAGATGCAGAGGGCATTGTTCTCTTGGGCTTCTTCTTTTCTCTGCCTCCAATTTCCTTCTCTCTTACACAACCCTCACTGTCTTCATTCCATCTTTCCCTTGTCCTTCTTGTTTTGCCTTTTTTTTATTACCATTCTGCTTCTGTTGTTGGAGTTGGAAGTACAAAGTAAGGCCATGTTGTCAAGACAAAGAAATACCATGCTTGGTAAAATGGAAAGGTATTACTTGTTTGTGTTGCATTGTGTAAAAGATTTACTACACTCATTTATTTATTGTGAATAAGATAATACAGTAGCCTGTGGAATCAGGCAGGATTAGCCAAATGTTATGTAAGAGTGGTAAGAATTGTTCAATCATTCTGTAGTAGTGGGTGGGATTGGTCATATTTTTGGTTGGAGAGAGTGGGATTGGTCAAAGTTTTTCCTGGAACAGAGGAGATTTGACAGATTTTCTCCAGGATTTGGTGAAATTCATCATAATTTCTGTAGGAGTGAGTGGAATTTGATAAAAACCTTTGTGGGAGTATAATGGGTTGCATAAACCCTCCGTAGGAGTGTGTACAATTGGAAATTAATCAAATTTTTGGGCCTCCGAGTGGCGCAGTGGTAAAGTGCTCGCCCTATCATCCGGAGATCGCTGGTTCGAACCCCGGGTGATGCTGTTTTCCTCTCACAACCGGAGGCACAGAGAGAGCTGATTGGCCGAGCTCTCTCAGGGGGGAGGGATGAGAGGTACTTGTGCTTCCACATTAACCACGGCTCGACAGCCAATCAGGGGCGTCTGTGAGCTCGCGCACGCGGAAGGAGCGGCTAGCGCTTTCCTCCGAGTGTGTTACTCCGCCCCTAATGGTGCGTGAGCGAGCAGTTCGAAAAGATGCGGTCGGCTGACGTCACGCGGTTCGGAGGAAACACGTGATTGTCTTCGCCCCCCCCCCGGCTGAGTGGTAGTAGTAGCCTTAATGTGGAGCCCCCTAGTGACGGGGAGGAATTGGCCACGACTAAAAAAAAAAAAGAAATTAATCAAATTTTTTCGTGGGAAGGAATGGAATTGGTCAATCCTTTCGCAGGTGTGGTGATATTGGTCAAACCTTGGTCAGAATTTCTGAAAGAGTCAGCAAATGTTTTGTTGATGGGATTGGTCAAACGTTCTTTGGGAATGGGAGGGATTGGTCACACTTTCTGCTGGACTGGGTTGCATTTGTCAATCTTTGTCTAAGAGTTGGTGAAATGCTTAAACTTTTTTTTAGAATTGGTCAAACAAGAAAGGGGGGATGGGTCAATCCTTTTGGTGGACCAAATGGGATTGGTGAAACTTTGGGAATGTGTTGGCTTTTTGTTTTTCTTCTGGAGACGGTGTGGTTGCCCAACTTTTTTGTGGTTGTTGGCAGGATTGGTCAAACTCTCCGTGGGAGCAGGCAGAATTGGTCAAAATTCCTTTGGGAGTGGGCAAAAAGAAAAAAGGGGGAGGATGTGGGATTGGGAAACAGTCCTGCACACACCTCTAGTGTGAGAATTTCCAAATATTATGATATTCTTTAGCTCCATTAAACTTTGGCTTTCTTTGGGTTAAGGATCAGCACAAACGGGCTCGCCTGAGATGACAAATGGCAGGAGGGGGCCTCAGAAGGCCTTCCATGTGATTAAAGTTATATAATCTCAAACATTTATTCACGGATCTCTGGTGTGGTTGGGGATAGACAAGCCGGCCAAATATAACAGTACAAAGTGAATTGTAAGGGGAATTCCACGCATACAAAATGTTTCATAGGCCATGGGGACTAAGAGCAGAGAGAAAGCAAACACACAAGTTAAAGTAGAAGGCCATCTTGGCATATGACAGGGGACATGGATGGTTATGTAATAAGTATTTTATGGCCTTTACACACAAATCCAGCTCGACTGAAGAGTCAAGTGCAGCTCTTCTTACCCTTTGGATGATAAGGCATGTTGCTGGTTCGGGTTTATCTCAGCTAAAAACCTATTTCTGACATATAAACTTCTTTAAACATTCTTTTTTCCTTTGATTTTTTTCAATAGTTGTTTTGATTTTTGTCATGTTATAGAATTCACTCATTTCATTTGAACAGTTTTTCAAGAAAATGGAAAATGTAGAGGTACATGTACCCCAAATTCACAAAGAAGGCAAAACTTTTCCCCTTATTGATATTGGCAGAGGTGGCAGATGATATTCTAGTAGGAAGTCTTGCCATTGTTTGGGTTGTTCCTCATCCATTTGCCTTTCTTTCCTGCTTGTGGCAAAGCCGTATCCTAAACAAACTTGTTTGCAACTTTAGGGATTTGAATTTTCCTTTTTTTTTTCTCATACGCTTTGAAACAAAAGTGGTTGAACTAGCCCAATAAATAATAATAATAAAAACACATTTAAGATGAAAACACTGGGGTGTTGTTTTAGGTGCGAATGCAGGACATTCCTCTGCGCATGACTTGTACGTAAATATGTGCGTGTGCTACTCTAGGGTTACAAATCCTACAGGGATTTGATAGTTGAGTAAAGGGATCGAAATTTCAGGTTGTGGGTGAAAAACAGGACTCCTGAGGATTAGAAACACAACCCTGTCTCTAAACAAGTAGCACTTGCCGTCTGGGCTGGACAGAGGGCACGTTAAATCATGCAGGCCTACGGTTAGCTATGCTGACCTGCACTGATCTTCAGCTCTGTGGGTGTGAGTGCAGTACAGTGGTCAGGTGACGGTGTGGTTCACAATGATGCAGGGTGGAGGTGGGTATTATTCGTTTGTGTTGAAATGTGCATCTCATGAAGCAGTGAGGAATTTACAGCACAGGCTGAGTGTGGACTGCATGACTTTTAAAGTGGAGCTCGGCTTTGATGTATACAGTACTAAAGGACACATCCCACTCTATCTGTGCTTCAGTGCATGAAGTTTGGGATAACCAGAGGGTTGTGCAGTGTATATTTATTTATCACTCATAATCTATACTGCTATATCCTGTATAGAGAGTTGTGGGGGTCTGGAGCCCATCACGGGACACTTCGGACACTGATTAAAATTTTGCCATATTTCGATATCATAGTTGAAAACTTCATATTCTAATGGATAAATTAAAAACACTGTGCCCCCATCATTACCTTTTTCCATTGCTATCTGCTTTTAATTGCGAGTTCTGGGCCCGTATTTACTAAGTGTCTCAGAGTAGGAACTTGTTCCTAAGTGGCCAAACATTCTCAGAATGCTGCAATTTTGCTCCTACTTTTAAGAGTAGGAGTAAGAGCAATTCATCAATAATTCCTAAAATAGGAAATAACTCTTATCTTCATCAAAATGTAGGAGAGCTCCGGAGGATGTCTAAGGAAATGCATACAGGCAGAGATAGGCACGGAGGAGAGATGTTTTTGGTAACATTGAATAATGTTCAATGTGTGGAATTAAACAATGTGTGCGTGAAGCTCATTGAAAAATATGTTTGGACAAAAATGGAATACTTTTTGGGACAGATCTTGTGTGGTATGTAACTGGTCTATCAGCGAACATTTTGTATGATGTCTCCGCAGAAACTAAAGTGACTGCTACTTTACATTTTTTATACAGCTTTGCAACAGCGATGATTTACGGTTGTCACAGCCGACAATGTTGGCAATAACAAATTGAACTTTGGTAGCTCTTACAGCAGCATGGATATATTTTTTTCACCTTATAGCATAAAATCGGATCATTAATTGTGTGTGTGTGTGTGTGTGTGTGTGTGTGTGTGTGTGTGTGTGTGTGTGTGTGATTTATTCATATATATTTATGCTACCAGTCTATAGTTTGGACACACCTTATATTTTATGTTATTTTCCTGATTTCCTGAATTTCTTTCCAAAAAATAAGTTTTATTCCAACATCACGTCATTAACACAGGGTAGCAATGTTTTTCACACTATTTGCGCAAAGCACCAGGTTGCATTGATGGTTTCACAAATTGCCATCCACGTACTCTTTCTATCTTTACAGGTAAGAAGTAAAAACTTCATAAATAACTTTTATTTCCTACTCTGAGGTAGGAGTATTTTTAGTCCTAAATTAACTTTTAGCACGAGTCCTAGGAGTGATTCTGAGACTCTTATAAACACAAGCCCAGAGCTCTTATTGGTGATGGTGCTCGGTGGTTTGTTCAAAAGCTAGGGAGTTGATATAGGCATGTGTTGAGTGTCTAATATAAATATCTAATGCCTTGTTGTAGTAACACAAATAACAGCATAATAAGAAACTTTTTATTTAAGAATAAGAAACTTTTAATCATGTTGTTATAATAAAGGCAGTGCGGTGGCATAGTAGTTAGCTTTTCACCTCCAGGTTCAACAGATTAGATTAACTAACAGTAAGACATGCAGATTAGGTTAACTAAGTGTGTGTGTGAGTGCTTGTTGCCCTGTGATGGATTGGCATCCTGTCAAGGGTGTACCCCATAAGTGCTCCAAGTCCCCTGGGATAGGCTCCAGGCCCCCTGTGACCCTGTACGGGATAAGCGGGTATAGAGAATAAGTGAGTGTTATACTGTATTGAAGAATAATCTTGGTAAACCTCATCATCAAAACTTAGTAAATAGTAGAAGTTTGTCCAAAAATAATTTCTGCCTTTTTTATTAACTTTTTATTTTTATCACTAAGAGATTTTCTCCCTAATTTAGTCTTAGCCAATTCCCCACACTAATCATCCCTCTTAGATCACATGATATTATCTGGCAAATTGATGAAGGTTATCACATGCTTCATCCTTCAAGATGTGTGAAGCTAACCAACTGCATCTCTTTAAACTGCTGCATGACTGCAGTGTCACGTAATGGCACAATTCACTCGGAGGAAAGCTCTGTACTCCGCTCAGTACTGCATGCATAAACCCACAAACATCCACAACTGCCTAGTGATACCACGCTTGCACGTGAGGACAAAGTATGCCCCGCCTTTCCCCCAGAGAGCACGGCTAATTTTGCTCTCTTGGATTCCCGGGCCACAGACAGCTGTGGCATCATCAGGATTTGAACTTGTTGTGTCTGGGTGATAGTGTGAATGCTTTTCTGTTGCAGCACTCTTAAGCCTGTGAATGCATTTGCTTTGAATCCGGTCTGCATTTTTTTTTTTCTTCACTTTTTTGGTATAAGCCCAAAAATTTGTTAAGGCAGACTTACAAAACTGTCTGCTATTTTTTTTTTTACATGCAAAAATCACAATCCCTTGTAAGCCCGGGTTATGGAATTAGGTGGTGCATTTTTTGTAGGTGTTATCCAGAGTGTGCTTTCCTTCAATAAATCAGGGCCCAAGTCTCAAATCCCAAGACAAGTCTCAAGTCAAGTTGCAAGGGTGATGTAATGTAAGTCCAAGTCCAGTGCTTGTGTACTCATAAACCAAACAGATCGGTGTAAATATTTGCCTTCCCCAGTTTTCTGGGTTAAAAATATGGAAGCACTTAAGAGTCTAAATCAGGAGTTTGCCTCATTAGTGAACTGAAAAGTATACATTTCTATTTTTAGCAGCTCAACAAAGATAAAAGATATTGGCATGTTTTGGGGGGAAAAAAAATGTTATTAGGAAAAATCTAAAAAAAAAAAAGACACGTCCTCAGACACAGACAAAGTCCTCAGTAGCAAGTGGAAGAAACGCAAATGTATTTCGAAAGACAAACCTTTGAACTTAACTCTCTGTATAGTATCAAGATGAAAACCTCAACCTTGACCAACTCTTCTGTCTCTTGTTTCTAGATGTCAACGAAGAGAAGGCATGGTGGAGCAGGTAAGAACCGGCTTTTTCTTCAACTTTGGCGAGCTCTACTGTGCACAGATGTCCCTTGACAACTGGCCTCATCGTATAAACCATTAAGTTGATGTGTTGGGTTCAAGTGGACGCTTTTTCATCAGGGTTTCGAAGCTTTATTAGAAATCCAAAACCATTAGCTGTTAAAAGGTTCCATGATGGTATTTTCTCACAACCAGGTTATCTGTGAAAGACAAGAGAGGCCATGTGTGTGTCACGGTATTTAATCACGTTAATGCACAGTGTGAGCTGAAGGGAGCTCTTTACTGACTCAATTCAATTACTTAAATGTAGTGTAAAGTAACAGATCGAGTAGGACACAAGCTTCACGGTTCAGAACTCACACTGTACAAAAGTTAACTGGTGTATAACTTCGATGTCCATGCACAATCTGTACTGTTTTGAAGTTTTTCCCTGGGCTCACGTCTGAGTTAGTCAGGGACAGACAGGGACAGGTGTCTGCGTGTGTATGTGTGTCTGGTGTTTGGACAAACGCAGGAGCACGTATCCCCCATTTCAGGCCTATTTCAGTGCGCTGACGTGGTGTGAGGTACACGTTACATGTGTGGTAGGCGGCATACCAGAGTTGTATTGTTACTGTTATGGCGATCTGAAATATTCGCCTTGGCGTGATTCGGCCCAAGGGGGCAGCTGCGAGATCCTGACTGGGTGTTCTGGGATTCCATTTTGGGCTCAAGTTGCTCTCTCACATGACCCCAAGGTCACATAGCAATATGACACAAAGGTACATTATGGCACGTCGACACTTCTCACTTTCAGCCTCGCATCAGTCCTGCTGTAACTCTCCGGGCTGAATGACGGGCCGCTTTATCCCGTGCAGGCAACAAGAGCATTAACGATGCATGTCGAGCATTGAAACACAGCATTACATCATTCCGAAGTGTGGAATATGAATCTAGAGTTTAAAGGATCACTAATAGTTTACTAGAATGTTTAAAAACGGGTTTTTCTGTACATAATTTGCATGTGTGAATTTGCATGTGTAATTCCATCCTTAGTATCACCTAAAACGCTATGTAACTTAGTACTTTATGTAATATTATTTTAAAAAGGTGGGTGAAAAAAACAAATGTCTATGCAAATGGTTAGCATAATTTTAAATTTTAGAATTTTCTACTTCTTTTTCCTTCTTCGCCTTGCACCTCCAGGGTCAAGGGTTCGGTTCCCGCTTCGGGTCTGTGTGTGCATGGAGTTTGCATGTTCTCCCCGTGCTTGGTGGGTTTCCTCCAGGAGCTCCAGTTTCCATGTCCAAATCCAAAGACATGCAGATTAGGAAAATTGGTGTTCTCAAATTTACCTGTAGTGTGTGAATGATTGGGAGAGTGCATGTTGGTACCCTGCGATGGATTGGCACCCTGTTCAGGGTGTACCCCGCCTCGTGCCCTTAGTCTCCTGTGATAGGCTCCAGGGCCCATGTGTACTGGGAACACCAATCATATTGTATATTGGGAACACCAATTATTGGGAACACCAACACCAATACCAATACCAAAAACACCACACACTACAGGCAGTTTGGAAACACCCACACTGTAAGTTTGCCAATTGTGGGCGAAGGGAAAAAAAAACAAAACAAAAACAGAGAACCTAGAGGAAACCAATGCACACAGACCAGAGGCGGGATTCAAACCCACAACCTAGAGGTGTGAGGTGACAGTGCTAATGACTGGACGAGAGAATTTACATGAGTGGTGATAATGGACAGTAACAGAACTGGGGTGTTACTTACTTACATTACTAGGTTTTAATGATCATATCAAGGCGTAGAGAAGTGTCTTATATCCTTTTTTCCGGCACAACCTAGGCAATATGATAAAATAAATAAATACATTTAATTTTAAAATTTTTACTAAATATATAAACATGACTGTTTAAAAGATTTCAAAATCCAATAGTTTTTTTGGTTAATTAATTGTTATTACACACACACACACACACACACACACAAACACAGATTGCACTTTATTTAAAGATTACAATTATATATATTTAAAAAAAACATATTTTTTAACAAATACAATTGAAATTTTTACTATAAACAATAACAAAATAAAAATTCCCATATAAAAATACAATATTGTTTGGGCGGATACGATGCCGCATGATGGCACAACAGTTTCTCTGATCTACATATCAATTCCTGGTTCACGTAGGCAAGGAAATATCACAAGTATACATGATTATGAGTGTTTATGTTTTTTTTATGGCTATAAATTAAAAATATAAGTATTTTTCTCACTTCTACGTATTTTTGCGAAACCAGAGAATAGGCTTAATACTTTATAAAAGATACCCAATACCCCAAGAAAATTAATTATGGTAAACTATAGTACATACCACAATATACCATAGTATTGGTGCGGTACTTCAGACATTACCATAGAACTTACCAGCGCACCAGGGTTGGTACTATGCACAGTTGTAGAATTGTAGTATTTACCACTGTACTTTAATGAATACTATGGTACTTATTGGTGACTACTAAAGTTTAGCAGGTCTATATAATATGGTATGTTTGTAGATAGTGTACCATATCAGAAATGTTAGTACATACAGTACTACTGGTACTGGTATATAGTACAGGAAATACCATATTAATGTAAGTAATATTAAGATTTTCAACATTAATGTTACATACGGTACAATACATATAATAGCACCCTATAATATAAATATTACTATTATGATACATAAACATGTATTGACAGTATCCTGATGTGAGTCATAGTATCACAGTAACTGGAAGAACCATGTCCAATAATATAGTACATGTACCATTATACCGTGTACAATCACGCACCATAGTGAAGAACTGTATCAACACATGCACTGTACTGTGTTTCTGTCAAAAGTATAGTGGTACTATATAGCATGGTTCCTATACAATGGTAAAAAAAATTTAATGGATACTAATCTTGCTACATTAAACCAAATGAATCCACCATCATTAAATAAAAAGATTATGTAATTCGAATATGGTTCTAAAGGCCTGACACACATACGATTATCATCATCCATGTACTGTACTGTAAGGTCCCAAACAAATGTTTGAGGCAAAGTTTTAAATAATGAAGCAAAGGGATAAAACTCAAGGGGCTGAGACTGTTTTCATTCGTCAGATGGTTATCGCTGATTGAGCAGTCGCCAAAGTGGCTATGTTGGGAAGTTGTAGTTGGAGGGTAAATCATCGAAATGACTTCATTTCACAGTGTTTATTTTGGGAAAGTGTTTTAACATGTGTGGGATGGTGCCGTTATCCGTATTAACTGTGCATACTTTGGCTGGAAAGCCTCACTCGGTGTCACGGCGTGTTACGTTCGGCCACGTGTTTCGAATCGAACGGCCGCGCTAATGGCGAAAAAATAACGATGATGCCATAAAAAGTCCAAGCCCATAGAGTTTGTGGCACATGATATAAAAATTCCCCTCTCATATTTTACTACTGAGGCATAAAGGCCGCATGATGTCAGCGTACATTGCGGCCAGATGGCGAGCAGACGCTCCGTGGCGCACTAATCGTCTCATTACAGTGGGAGAAGTGAAATGTACAGCGAGGGCTCCAGACCACAGCTGGAGTTACCGCGAGTTCGGGCCATCGCTGGTTAATGATCAGCTCTAAAATAAAACATGTTTTTTTTTTTTATGCGATATAAAGGCTGTTATTTAGGCTGTTATTTAAGCCAGGATACAACCATCTGGTGATTTTTAGATATTTAGCACCCTTTTTTTGCGTTCTTAACAGTTTATTTGAAAATGCATTTAAGCAAAGGTTAAAGGGCAGATATTATGCAAAATTCTTTTTTTTTTGGTCATGTTTAAACATTCAGACAGTTTGCGTGTGCAACATGAGATGGAAAAAAAAAACATTCCCTGCTTCTTTTCCATATTTGTTTTGGCTGGGGCTTAAACAAGCCAATTAGACTGTCCTCCTATTGTGACATCATATAAGATCCTGGCTTGTTGCTCAGCTCTTCAGTTCTGTAGTGCGGTGTGACCAACTATATTAGAACTTTGTGATGTAACCAGTATATAAACGCATATTTTTATAAACAATATTATAAATTGTTTTATACTGTCACGAATAAAAGAATAATGAGTGTAATATAGATGATAAGAGAGAGCTGACTTATTCTTTAGTCACAAAAATAGATGAATCCAGCTTTGGCTGTTCTTTATACATAAGGTGAGCCTTCATAGTCACCGCCACTTTTTGAATAATTTTTATTTAACCAGGACGTTAGAGAAAAACATTTTATCCCCGAATTTACCTCTAGTTTAATATTTATATCCGTAACCGACTGGACAACGATTGAACCTCTTTTTCCATTCCTGCCAGCTCATGACTTTAGGGGCCTGGTTCCTGCGCCCAGCCGTGGGACAGCGTCCCATAAACAGATGTCTCTCTGATCCCATAAAGGGACATTAGCTCTGAGGCGAGTTAGCGCCAGACCCCTGGGAAGAGGTCGAGAACAAACAAGACCCAGTGCGCTTTTTAGACTCTCTGAGAATACAGGAGCTGCTCTCATCCGCCGACCCCCCTCCAAAAGGGTGCGCGTTTGATCTCTAGCTTGTGAGATTCTGGACGTATCTGTGTCTAGACGAGGCCGCTATCGATCGGCGAGAATTTACTGTCTGAAGGGAATTAATAATCTGTGCCTAGTCTTGTTGGAAGCACGGCCTAAACTACCAAGGGTATCTGCAACGAATTCCCAAGTGGTCATGTTTAGGAAAAGGAAACGGGCAGAAACATATGGAAAAATACTTGAACTTGTTGACCCTTACTATTTTTTGTGTGTGTTGTTTGTCTTTGTGGTTATAAACAGAACTCCTCGGGCGAGACACTGGAGGAAATAAAAAAAAGAGAAAGATGCAGCAACTGTTCATCCCTCCCATGTTTTTTTCTTATTCTTCTTATTATTATTTTTTACAGTTATCTTAATACGCATCTCATAGTGATCTCATTGTTCATTGACATTAGTTTGTCATTATCATGCTTCTTTAATTTTATTGATGTCTATGGATTCAGACACCATGGCCCTGGAGTACGCTGTGTTCATGTTAACATATTTCCTGCTCCTGGGCAAATGATTCAGCTGATGAACAGCGGTTCTTGACATAAAGTGCATGTGTTAGAGTTGGAAAAACTTAACAACGTGTAGGACAGGGTGTAGAACTCCAGAACTATGGCTGGAAACCTATTGATTGGTGTAGGAACACTCAGTTTTGGGTTGTTTAGGCTTTGGTTATTAAGTGTGTAGAGCTCAGCATTCTCTCCATTTGTCCTTGTGGGTGTCATCATAGTTCTCTGGTTTGCACCTACCTCCCAAAAAAAAGGTACTATTCCTATACAAAATAGTCCCTTCGAGTAAATGTGATGGAATCCACATGAAAAAATGAAAATACATCAATTTGTATTAGTAAAAGAACGATATTGTAAGAAATTAATGTAAAAGGCTATAAATAATAATGATGTTTGATGTGTTAATGAAAGGGGTGAAAGGGTCTGTCTACTGTACATGCCACTCAGCACATTGGGCGATGTGTACTGTACAGTACTTCCCACCCTGGAGGTATATTCGTCGTTTCTGTTGCAGCTACTTATGGGGTTTGGGGTCAGATTGACAGCTCGAACACCCGATTGTATTTAAGAACTTGGGGATTAAGGACCTTGCTCAAGGCTCCAACAATGGTGGTGTTGGGGCTCGAACTAGGGACCACCTATATATGGTATGGCAGCTAATAATATACACCAATCGGCCATTACAATCACCTGACTAATATCGTGCATGTTCCTCCTCGTGCCAACAAAACAACTCTAAACCGTCAAGGCATGGACTCCACAAGACCTCTGAAGGTGTGCTGTGGTATCTGGCACCACGGTGTTAGCAGCATATCCTCTGAATCCTTTATGTTGGAAGGTGGGGCATTCATGGGTCAGACTTGTCCAGCACAACCCACAGATGCTCAAGCTCCTTTATTGTCTCACTGAAAGAGGCCAGTGCCATCAGTAAATACTTGATCTGCACTAGTTTTTGGTAGGTGTTATGTGTCAAAGTAGCATCCATATGAATTCCAGGACCCAGGGATTTTCATAAGAACACTGCCCAAGGCATTACACTGTCTTTCCCAGCATGCATTCTATGCATAGTGCAACCTGGAGCTATCTATTGTCTAGGTCAATGAGGCACATGCACCCAGCCATCCACATGATGTAAAAGGAAACGTGATTCACTAAACCAGGCCACCTTCTTCATTGGTCCATATTACTGTGCTACAGTAGGACTTCTGTGGGCCTGGCCCAAACAGGCTAGCCTTTGCTTTCCCTGTGGTTTAATGAACCTTGGATGCCCATGTCATGAGTTCACCTTGGACTTTTTTTTGGAAGGTACTAACACCTTGAACATCCTGGACGACCTGCCATTTTAGAGATGGTCTAACCCAAATTTTTAGCCATCACAATATGGACAATAAGCCTCTCAATTCCTTATGCTTGCCAATTTGACTGCTCATTTGCTGCCTAATATATCCCACCCCTTGACAGGTGCTGACATAAGGAGATAATCAGTGCACTTCACCTGTCAGGGCTTTTAATTCTATGCCTCATTGGTGTATTCCCTCAATAGGACCTTCATTTTTAGGAAAGCAGCTACAAATAAAAATGTATTGCATGATCTTTCTTTGTAAATATTGCAACATATTTATAATGTCTTTGCAATTGGACTGGTTTTATTTACCATTTTCACTGGCAGCCCTGATTTCTACAATGTCCCAGCATGGCTATAAGCCTTCAGGGGGTAGGTGCTCCCTATTCTCCCTTGTTCCATGCGTGTATTAATAACCGGTAGCTCTCTTTGTTATGATAAAACTCACCTTGTCAGACCTCCCGTCTCACAAAAGCCGACATAACTGAAAAGCTGAGGCACGGTGCCCCCAAACTGTCACCCAGGGGCCACAGATGCTGAAGCCTGAGACCGGATTGTGAGCCTCGAATGCGGCTCAAGCGCTTCTCTCCTGTCTCTGAGTAGGGTTATTCCGCCCTGACAAGGCGCATCCAAAACCATTCAGTATGGGAAAACAAAAGAAAGACTGTGGGAGACTGGAAAGCACCCTCACTCGGGTCGGAACGCTCTGTACCAATATATCAACGTTAGCAAAAGAAGCAGTCCCACATGCCTGACCACATTAACGCAAACTTATTTTATTGCTATTATTTCTTTTTGTTTTTTCAAAACTTGGAAAAAAAAAAAATTTTCTGGACAGTTTTCATTTGTAAAACTGAGGTTCTGGACTTTCTCACGTACATGAAGATTTCCTAGAGAACGTTTTAATCGGTCATTCTAGCGAACGACCACGCAATTGTGAAATTGAACAGATCGTCACGTGCAGCGAATGATTTGTGTAGGTGTTTTTTTAGCAGCGCTGCACTCCTGCACTGCATCAGCTGGATGACGGCATGGTATTTCGTTCTGAGATCTATAATATCGAACCATCGCCGCTCAAGCTAATTTTGCTAATGCGCTTTTTGTTGAATGGATGAGGCCTGAGGGAGCACTTAAAAGCAAAAATTAATCATCGCTAACACTCCCTCCCTCCCTGTGTGTTCGACAGCGCTTCCTTCTCAACTTACGCCCTCCCCCACACAAACATTTGTCTTTCTCATTCCCTACAGGCGCTACGCTTAAGACGTTACAGAAACATCCTCGTTCTGTCTTGCTAGTTTAGTAGCTATAACACTCATTGACTCCCGATCTTGTGGGTTTTTTTTTTTGTTTTTTTTTTAAATAAAAGATTACCTTTATGATATATTTAACTTAAATTCTTTTAAATGTGCCAAGCTTGATCTTAATTAATATTTCACATTTCTGTTTCTATTATTAGCCGACTGCAACGTACACAACTATGACGGATAGTATAATGTTAGCTATACACTATTTTATAATAGTTTAAAATAGTAAAAAACTATTTGGGATTAATTTAAATGCTTGTCTATTGGATAAACATTGTCTACTGAGAGTTTGGACAACATGCCCTGGGTTAAAAGGGTTAAATCATTCTGGTTATTATTATTATTTTTTAGTGCACACTGTTAGAGTTGAGTTTTATAAATTCAAGTATTATTAAAGGTAATGTTTATCTTAAACTTCGACTTAACCTCCTGAGACCCAAACCCTACTGTTGTGTATATTGTAATTTCTTCACATTTGTAGTCTTCATTTGAGCCTGACGATTATGAAGTTTGGCAAAAAAATTATTCTCAACTGTCCTCATATAAGGATCACACAGGGATATACAGTACCAGGCAAAAGTTTGGAATAACACCTTATGGCATTAGGTAATAAAGTAACAACAAGAACAGTATTGTGTCAAGTTCAGTCGCAAAACCCATCAAGCTCCATGATGAAACTGTCCCGCATGAAGACCTTCCCAGGAAAGCAAGACCAAAACTGACCTCTGCTGCAGAGAAGAAGTTCATTTAGATTCACCAGCCTCAGAAATCACCAATTAACAACCAGCACCTCAGATTAGAGCCTTTATAAATGATTTACAGAGCAGAAGTAGCAGATACATCTCGATATCAACTGTTCAAAGGAGATCATTGCATATTTTGGGTAAACACCATCAGTATTGCTTTACAGTGTAGAAAGAAATAAAAATCAGGAACAACCATGGAGTTAGAAAGTGTGTCCAAACTTTCGACTGGTAGTATTTAAAATTTCAGATTGTGCTTCCAAAGAACCAGACTTCCTTCTATGTTTAATGTAGTCTTAAGGAATTGCTCTCCAGGTTCCCTGAAGGACATTTTTGGCTCTCTCTATATATGTGCCGGATTTGTAAACATTCTCAACTTCTGGTATATTGCAGAATGGGCTTGGGCCAGCTTTTTGCCCCTGTGTATCCTCCCAGCTCAACCATCTGCTCTCTCAGGGTCTCTTTCCCATCCGGGCTGGCTGAATCCCAGTGACCAGAGTGGTGACCCCAGGCAGCTGAGGCTGATCAGCACACAGGCCTGTCTGGAGGAATTGTAGCTAAAGATGCTGAACTGTGCAGTCATACAGATATTTTTCATAGCACTTGGTTTTACAGTATGTGAGGAACATTATATTTCATAGGCAGGTAGATGGAAATTACAAGACATTTACGGTACGTGCTTTCGGCCAAAACATATTGGTGCTAAAAAGTATTTCACCTAGGTGTAGTGTCCAGATCTTTCTTGAATTCAAATCCTTCAATGATCTTAATTGTCATTTAGATGAAACTTGGCCTATTTAGATATAAGTGAAACACATTATTATATAAAAATTTTTAATATTTAAATTTTTTTTATTCTACTATTTTATTTCCATCATCTTATTATTTGTACATAATGTAAATTTTACAGCTTAAGTTTATTTTCATATTTCTCTATATTCCTAATTTGAAAAAATATCTTATTTCTCTTATTTTATATTGAAACTTTAAAAATTTTAGGTCATCCGCAGTCCTATAAGCATTTCGACAAATAAAATTTAAATTTAAACTAAAAAAAAGACATAAATTTTTTTAAAAAAAATTTAAGTAAAAAAGAATTTTTTTTCGGGGGGGAGGGGGGGCACATACAGAATCATCTGCACAAAACGGCTGAAGTCAGCAACTTTTTTTAAAAAGAAGCAAGATTGGTCTCTTCCATGTTGCATAAACTTCAAAAGTAGCTTCTTTGGCACACACACACACACAAACATGTTTACTTGGAGTTGTGAGCCATCCTGACATCTATATTCATCATATTTCAAACAGAATACGAAAGAGTTCATCTAAAGTTCAGATGGCAGATGAACCTTTAATATTTAGCCCATGTTTACAGCACCATCATCATCACCATTTAGTGAAGATGGATATAGTTAGATTACAGATTAAGCATATTGTTTATGTTCTTTCCTACTTCTTTCCTACTTCAACGCTTGTCATCCAAACAAAATAAAAGATGTGCCATGTTTTCCTCCCAGCCGCTCAGGCAACCTCCGTCCCGTTACGTGATCGTTTGCAGGCGCAGTCCCTCGCAGCGTTGCCCAGATCAGTGACATCATGTGTTTAAACTTATAAGCGGGTGGTCATGTGGCGAAGGCTTTAAAGAGAGCCGCTGGCATTGCGTGTGCATGAAACATTCCACATGTGGGGAGATGCAGGATGACTTGTGGTTTCCTGTGGGCCTCCACTGGTGCCACCGGCTCTTCGGGAACCTAAAATTCCTTTAGAGGTTGTAGATTTACAGTACAGTCGTGGTAATTAGACGGTACTAAAGATAAAACAGGAAAAGGTTAAAACCAGGAAGTAGACTGAAATCGGGGCTAAGGAGGAGAGAGTAATGTGTGAGAGAGAGAGAGAGTAGAAAAATTAAGCAAATGAATGATATGATGATTTTGAGATAGCATTTTGCACTGAAGTTTGAATTTTTATTTGGTTATAACGTTATGTAGTCCTTAAAACTCAAATAACAAAAATAAAACAAAACCTAGTCAAAATGATGAAATTTAATTTTAACCAAATATGCAAACACGACTGAGCAATAAAGATATTTAAAAAAAGGTATCACATAGGCAAAGAAATAACAGATAAACATAATCACTTGTTTTTTTTTAAGTTTTCGGGTGTTTCTATGACCAAAAATAAGTAATAATAAAAATAATGTGCTCATTTTGAGAATTCTACATTTTTACGATGTCATTCCCATATTCTGTCAGTGGGAGTAAAAGTAATGATAACCTTTATCTAACTGACATTTCTGAAAACCCAAATGCATCTCCATATAAGCACATATATATTTATTTTAATCATCATTGACCTGTGCTACGTTGCTGGCACCTATCTGTGCCGCTTGGGGTTTAAGTTATAAACAGGGGTTGAAATTGTTGTTGTTATTATTATTATTAATATGGATACGCTTCATTAATCCTAAAAAGTCTTTGCATACTTAAGGGCTCATAGCTTCTTAAAAACATTCTTCATATAGGCCTTGTAGATAAACTCTTTTGTAAGGTTCCATAAAGACTTAATGTGATTCTATAAATTTCCAGAGTACCATCTCACAGTTTAAGCACAAAAACTGGTCAAACCTGCATTGACTCACTCATCATCTGTACCGCCTTTTCCTGTATTCAGGGTCCTAGGGGGGTGGGGGGTGGTGGGGGTCCCGAAACCTACCCCAGGAGACTTAGTGCATGAGGCTGGGTACACCCTGGACAGGGTCCCAATCCATCCATTGTATCCCAAGGAATTTCTATATGGAGCTGGTGCCCATTTTGCAGCTATAACAGCTTCCACTCTTCTTGGAAGGCCATCCACAAGATTTCGAAGTGTTTCTGTGGGAATTCTTGCCTATTCATTCTGTAGAGCATTTATAAGGTCAGGCACTGACGTTGGACGAGAAGGCCTGGCTTGCAATCTCCGTTCCATTTCATCCCAAAGGTGCTCGATGTTAGGGGGGCTCTATGTTAGGACCAGTCAAGTTCTTCCACACCAAACTCATCAAAGCACGTCCTTGCTTTGTGCTCTGGATCACAGTCATGTTGGAATAGAAAAGCGCCTTTACCACACTGTTGGAAGCAAAGTTGGAAGCATAGCATTGTCATAGCAATATGTCTTGGTATGCTGAAGCATTAAGTTTCCCTTTATTGGAAATCCTCACACCATCATAGTCCAAAGCGTGTTATTTTTTAAAATATCATCCACATGTCTACTGTGTTCATCCTGATAGTAACTGCAGTGTGCTTCAGTAATAAAGGTTAAAAAAAATCCAAAATGTCCTCTCTCTCGCTCCCCAACCCCCCGTATATATTTATATATAAGATAAGCTGAAGTTTAGTATCAAAGGCCCAGGTTTTTTTCTTCCATAACTTGCTTAACTCATGCTTGCCAGAGTGTGATTTCTCCTCAAAGACAAGTGGCTTAATGGGTTTGAATGGGCTATATGTTTGAATCGGGCTCTATTGTAAATGGCCTGTCACTTTTCCAGTCCCCACCAATTCCATGCAACACTCTGCAAATCTCAGGAGACATTAGTGCCTCGGGACAATCAGACTGGAATGTTCTCCTGGGCTGTCGCTTTGTGTTCTCGAACTTAAGTGGACGTGAAGAAGTGCAAGCAGCCATGTCATGTGGGCAAGCAGATCATGAGATTGCAATCACCACCAGTGTAATTCATATACATACTGTACTTCTGTATGTTTGTTTGCAGAAAAAATAGATTCTGGAAAGAGGATCCCATATATAGCATGAGGACCGCTCGTATCTCATGGCAACGCAGTGAATCATCCGTGCACTGCACATGACCACTGTTTCCTCTATTCTCCATGGTAATGCTTTGTGTATGACTCAAATCTTCTTTTTTTATACTTTTTTTTTATTCCATACTGTGTTGAAAATTGCTCACCATCTTCATTCCGTAGATGACTGTTTTTCTTCATAACTACTGGGTTTGTATAAAGGCAAAAAAAAAAGAATCTGAAGAGTTAACGGCTCTTTGAAACATTTCAAAATTTCATCAAATGTGTTGCATGGGATCGTTTAAAGATTGCACCAGATTAGCTCATCCCTCCAACAGGTCCAGTCCAGTCAACTTGATATATTATCACCAGCAGACATCTCAAAATCCAGGCTGATCCCAAACCTTAAAATACTTTAAAAGGAATGCTCCAGCATTTTGTTCTGATTTGAATTTGCTGTATCTACATCTTATGTGTGATTACCGTAGACTAGAATGTTTTATTTTCTTGTTGTTTTCTTGAGAACTTCATTTTGAAGGGCAGTTAATAAATTCTGACAGTGTGTAAAAATGACAGAATAAAGAAATACAGTATAAAGTTTATTTACAACCATGAACTCTTATAAAGTTCTTAAGGGGATTTAAAGCAAACTTTACAATGTAGACATGGAGTTAAAAAAAAAGGTAACTTATGCTTTAGTTACTATACATTCTAAAAAAGTAGTTTTTGGAAAAATTGGAGACTTAGAAAAGGTAAAAACCTAATGTACAAATACTCACTCTTAGTCTATACCGCTTTATCCTGTATACAGGGTCGAAAGGGGACGAGAGCCTATCCCAGGGCATTAGGCGGGGTACACCAATCCATCTCATCAAGGCACACACAAATACACACACTTACACACTACAAACGCCAATTAACCTGATCTGCTTTGGACGATGGGAGGAAACAGGAGTACCCGGAGGAAACCCACCAAGCACAGGGAGAACATGCAAATCCAACTCCAATGCATAATTGGACACTGTTTAACACTGGTAAAAAAAACACTGGTAGCAGGTATTGATCTACTCCAACACCAACATCCAACACTGTGTGACGCAAGCTTAGCGTATGCTGCCGAACTAATAAACAGGTGACACAAAATGACAGCAGTCTGAATATACACGTGGTCTTCAAGTCAAACCGAAGACTTCAAGCACAGTACGGTGATGAGACTCTCAGCCGCAGTAAAACATTTGATCCTTGAGCCTGATCTTTAAAAAACAAAATAGAGTATAACTTGTTGCCATCTGTCTGTGTCAACTGTACCAACACCACTTGAACATTACAGGAACTCTGTACTGGGAGTTCCTGCCACATCCACCGTACATCCGACCTGCAGCGTCCTGACCTCGCTCCGAGCCATTTCCACATGTTTGGGCTGTTGAGGTGGCTAGCATTTCAGACGTGAAGCAGGCAGTCCAATCATGGCTGCAGCATGTTAAAAAAAACTTTCTACCCCATTGGTATCCAAGCACTAGTGAAGCGCTGAGATAAGTACATTAGTGTAGCAGGGGATTGTGTAGAGAAATGTTATTCTACACGATCAAAAGTTCCAGTTTGGCCTTCGAGTGGCGCAGTGGTAAAGTGCTCGCCCTATCATCCGCGAAAACGCGGATTCGATTCCCGTGTGACGCTGTAACCTCTCGCAGCCGGAGGTCTAGAGTGAGGTCTAGAGAGAGCTGATTGGCCGAGCTTTCTCAGAAGGGAGAGATGAGAGGTACGTCATGCTCTCACATTAATCACGGCTCTACCGCCGATCAGGGGCGTCTGTGACCTCACGCAAGCGGAAGGAGCGGATAGCGCTGTCCTCCGAGTGTGTCACGCCGCAACCAACGGTGCGTGAGCCAGCAGTTCAAAAAGATGCAGTCGGCCTGCGTCACGTGGTTCGGAGGAAACACGTGATAGTCTTCGGCCCTCCCGACTGATTGAATGTAGCAGCCTTAATGTGGGAGCCCTCTAGTGACGGGGAGGAATTAGACATAACTAAATTAGGGAGAAAATCTGGAAAAAATCAACAAACAAAAAAGAATTCCAGTTTGACTTGAACACTTCTTGTGTTTGACATTTGTTGGTGTATAACAGTAAAGCTTGTGTGTTACAGCACTGGAGTTCTGCGAGCACTGACGCATGTTCATGGATAAACCTAGCAGCTTTTATGAGGATCGACGATGGGTGCGTCCTTAAAACAAATCTTTTCATGTAACATTTAACTGACTTCCATTTTATATATATATATATATATATATATATATATATATATATATATATATATATATATATATATTTTTTTTTTTTTTTTTCGACTATAACATAACAGCTGAGGACTGGTAAGCCCATCAGTCCGGTGCTGATTAGTTCCCATGTTGACTGTACAGTACGCTGCAGCTCGGGTTTCACAGCTGGAGCCACCTGGATCATTTTCGAAGCTTGCATTAGTGCTCATAAACCAGCACTGTGCCTCAGAGCAGCGCGGCACCGTCGTGTCTTTCTTGTGGTTAAGAATCTGATTAAACAATTTAGCATGCCAATCAAAGAGATGACGGAAGAGGGGCATAAGGTGCAAGGCTATACTGGAGGCATGACAGCACGTCTGATCCGGCACACCTTCTGTTTCATTTAATATAACAGCACCGTGGTTAATGCGGCGCATTCTGTGTAGCCTAGAATAGCGGGTGAGAAAGAGGAATGGCAGTCAGCCTTGGGTCAGGGTGAGCTCCGGACTTGGCAAGCGAAGGTGTTTTCTTTTTTGCTCGAGCTAATTTGGGAGGAAGGTGACACTAGACTGAACTGGACCCAGACTAGCTGGGCGATCTTAATAAGATGAAAGGAAAAAGTGAACGTTTGGGAATTGTTTGGGAATTCAATCAGGAAAAAGTCTAAAGTTATTGCTGTGGCTTCAAGGCAAAGCAATGCTTCAGACCAAACTGCAGCTTTTGAGTGCGACAGCATGTGCTGGAATAACCTTGTTTTTGTATATACAGCATGCCTCATTTAAAGGTGCTTTTATAAAATATATATTACTATTTCTTTAACAAGTTTCCACAGGTCTCAGAGTTCCACCAAATTGTGTCTGTTAACACTACTAACCCCTTAGATAATGCATTTTGCTGTTCTTTTTCCAAAGACACTATTTTAGTGTTCATGTAAATGAGCTACTCTTAGTAGCAGAGCCGAGGGAGGGGCACTTCTTATATGAGGTCATAATAGGGGAAAATATCAAATTGCCTTTTTTAAGGTCTGCCTAAAAAAAATTGAAAAAGAACAAAAACTAAGGGATTTGTTGGTTGAATATTACCGGCCGAAGAAAAGTAAATTAAAAAACATTTTCTTTTAATTTAACGATGATGCTTTGCAAAAAGCTGGTTAATTTGACGTTAACTCAAAGGAGCCAAAGGTTGAGGAGACAATTTAGAATTTCTAGGTCGGAATTCCGAATTTAAAGGGTGTTTCCTTTGAGATTTGGTCAGCAATCATGAATTGTTGCCAAGTTACGACTTCTTTTTAAATGCAGCATCAGAGCACATACATCATAGTGTCATAATTATATCAGCTTTACAATGAGTGACTGCTGAAAACTGAAAGCGTGCTTATAAATGCATATGTGGGTCCTCTCCATTGTCTTTAAGTGCACTTTTTTTCATTATTTTAGGATTTCATTATTGCACTAGCACAAAAAAACTCTTCTGATTTCTGAACATTACTATTCCAACACCAAATAACATGTTACAGAAAAATATTTGTATGCCAGAAGAAAGCAGCACATTATAAGCGACCACTTTTCAGACCAAAAAAACAACAACAACAACAACGTGATAGTTGCCGGTTTCTGCATGAAAAAATAAAGCAGCTGGTTCTGCAGGATGCTCATTAAACCTAGTAGCTAATTTCCTTAAAAAACTGCAAATAAAAATTGGACCTGGTGCCTAAAGTGTCCTCAAAGCATTGTCATACTGATTTTGTTTTATAACTGTGCTTTTTTTAAGACATGCTTGCTCTAAAGCATTTATTGGCACATGGATTGTAGATGCGAATCATATCAAAACTCATGGAATAAGCAGTGAACTATTAAAATGTGCAGTTGTAGAAACACAATTAACAGTATAGCGGTGTCATGTGGCCTAATTTGCCAATGATTTTACATCTTAATTTATTAACAAATAACATATTGTGGGACCGCTGTGAGACGTGTTAGTTCCTGTTATCACTTGTGTTATTTCATTCACTACCTAGACAAGAAAATAGGTGCTGCTTGTTATATTTCTAAGAAATCAAATAGCCAGTGTTGGAAATTTTCTGAGTGTTATAGAGCTTTGGAACTGGAGACTCCTTCTATAAATTTCCAATAAAAATATATTTCCTTGATAAATAATCCGTATATAAAACCTATGGTGTGGAACAAGGAATGGCTGGTGTGATTAAGTCTTCCAGCATCTCTCTATCAGCAAGTGTCAGCAGGGAACCGTTGCCTGACCTCAGCTCTGCCAAGCTTAAACTCACCGCCAACCCTCTTTTCTTTTCTTTTGTATCCTGGGAGCTTATGTGAAGAAATACCGGACACGGTGAACGCTGTTGCTCTGAGGTGGTATTTGCTCATCATGAAGTTGTTGTAAAGCTTACACTATGCTAGACTTAGTGTGGATATTTATTTATCGAACCTCATCTGAGTGTGTGAATCGTGGAGACGTGTGCTGGTGTATGTGCATGTGTGCTTGAGAATGCCCCCCTCCTTTTGTAATAGAAGCCAGGTGGTGTGTGGAGACTGTAAATGTTTTCCCATGGTTTTCTGTGGTTGGCCGGGTCTTAATAGATTCCGACTTGACGGCATTACATGCTTTGTCATACAACGAAACAATAGCGTTCACAACCCCCCTCCCTCTTCCTTCAGCTTCTTCTCATAAACTGCTGTGCTTTCTGTGTGATGCCTTACATGAGCTTTGTGCAGAGATGGATGGATGTTTCAAGGGCAAAACCACAAGCGGCTCGCAATAATGTCATCGTGTTATTTTATTTTCATATCTACACTTCTTCCCTTTGTTAGACGTATACACACAGACTCCATTAATTTCAACTGACACCTAAACAAAAAGGAGTTCTGTAGCTTTAAGACCTTTCCCTTCCTTCCCATCCGATCCCCTCATCGAAACCCAGATATATACCACATGTGTGGTTTCTCCGGAAAACTGGAGGCACGGCTTGGGAATATTCGCTCAGGAAATTTATAGCGCATGCCTCAGACGGGCCTGAGCAGGACAGGGGGAGGTTCCACGCCTTGAATCCATTAAGACCGGAGCATAATACACCCCCCCCTCCCCCCCTCCAGGATTCCAGGGGTCTGTCCTGGGACCTGCAGTCCTTAAGAAGACGGCCAATAGGAGCTCGGAGAAATCAGGCCCTGAACATCTGGGCTTTTTCCCATTGAAGCTCATTGGTCAGACTGGAGCCGTGGGCTCAAAGGCATGCAGGCAACAAGTAAAAGTGCTCAGATGGAACTTTATCTCGGCTGGATATACTGAACATAAGCCAATTTGAGCTGCATATGAACAATACGTATACATTAGATTTACATATTCAGTGTTCCAAGGTATTGTGCAATCATTTACCAAGAAGAACCAATGAATAATAAAATTTTTTAAAAACAGGAACGCTTGACCCTGATTAAAAAATGGTAGAAGGTATTAATCAACTCTTAAATCTCTAATTGGCTCTTTTTAGAGCACTACAACAGAGTGTTTTGCTATCTCTGTATTCCAGGTAGAACCATTTGAAAAATCTAGGACCCCTTCATTTTCCAAGGGACCCCTAAAACAAGGCATGAAATACCCAGAACCAAGAAAGTTTAGTTAAACTTAAAGCACTTGATGGGTTCTAGGTATAAAATAATGACCAGTAATTATGTAATTAGGACAGTTTTATCGCACACTTTTCTCTGGGTTCTCCAATTTGTTCCAATCTGTAGGTGGACAGTCCCAAGGTGGCTTAGCTTTTAAGATTTGTCTTCAAATATACATCCATTTATTGAAAAGCTGGGAACCCTTAATTATTTATTGAACCCTTAAACATCTCTTGAATACCTGTCAACGGTATTAAATGTAAAGTTCTATTTATTGTGCTCTTGTTAATAGCTGGAATGCATTAGGTTAAATGGTCTTAGTACTTGGTAGACTCATTGGAAAATGCTGTTTAAGGTTAAATGTTGTGCAACTGTGTACATAATGCAATACTACATATCCTTTCTCCATAAATCCACATCCATCTCGTGATTTGGAGAGTATTTCCACTGTGTTGAAATAGTTTTTAAAGAAAAATGCCATAAATTTAATTTTCCCATAAATATCCACGTCTTCTGGTGTAAAGTCTATAAAAAGTAGAGATATTAATTCGGGATAGGATTCAGTGACCTTGTGTTGCCAAGATAGGAAGTTTTCCATTACCCTTCCTTTAGGACAGAAATAAGTTCTCTCTTTCTCTCTCTCCCTTTCTCTCTCCCTGTAGGACACATTAAAATTTCTAATCCAGTAACAAATACAGAAAACTGACTGTTTGCTACTGGATTGAAAAGTTCTTTGTGGCTACCAGTTCCTCCAAATCCCCGTTCGAATGAAACCAGTTACTGAGACTTTGTTACTCATAGAAGAGCACAAAATCCTGTGACTTAAATGTGTTTGTAGGGGAACAAAAACAACATGCGAATGTGGCCAGCAATTAGAATATCTGAGTGCAAAAGTTTGCACACCCTTAAACTTAGAACCAAAGGCAATGATTATTGTGCGGAATAAAAAGGGGACAATATTAGAAGAACCTTCGGAGATGTATTTAAATCTGCAGTAATGTTTGTTTACTTATTCCGTACAGTTTTTAAGTTATTGTTATTATTTATTTTGCCCCAAATCCATTGGGGATGCACATTTTTTGCATTTAATTGTATGCTTAGAAATAAGGATATATTAAACATATGGTATATATTTAATGTTTGTAAGTGATCATGGAACTACTTGTGTCCATAGTTAGGCTAAAATACAATAAAACTGTGCTGTGTGTTCAAAGAGTTTGTCACTGTTTGGAGAACTGATAAATGCGTGATTAGCTCATGCCAAAACAAGCAACCCTGGTGAGATGGAATGGAGGGCCATTCACATGCTGATGACCACTTCCTGCCCTTACATCAAATATTGCTTCCTTTGTGTCTGTTCTAGAGACTGCGGTCTAGCCATAATAATCTTCTCTAAGATAACTCCATGTACTGTGATGTACAACATCAAGGACCAAGGAAGGATGATACCATTGACTTGTTGGACCTCGCTATGATAATTGGGTAAAACCCTGAAAGCTTGTGATAGAGTCATGATAAAGTCATATAAATGAACCAGGGGCAATTTTGGCTATATTTTGTTCCATTACCTATGATTTAAGAAATAAAATGAAAAGAAGTATAAATGCTAAAACTGCTCCAAACTCTCATACACTTAAATACATGAATTTGCAAGTGTGACTTCATGAACATTCTTTTTTTCATCTAGTTAATTGTGGCTTTTTGCTACACAAATTGCTGTTATATGAGCAATAAAACTCTTCACAAATTGCTGAATTGCAAAGTATTTTATTCCACTTGCATCAAAGCAATTAGACAGTTTGCCAAATTGTTGTATTATTCTTATACACTACACTTATTAAACAGCAATCTGTCATACTTTCTAGCTGTTTGTACGAGGGGCCTTCAAGTCAATCCGCGACTTGTGATTAATTTTTTCACAAATAAATGTGTAAAACCGATTGACATTTACAGAAGACTTCAAGCACAGCACGGTGAGGAGACTCTAAGCCAGAGTAAAACATTTGAATAATGCAAACATTTTAAAGAATAAGAATCTGGCCAAGGTGGTTCAGAGCCCACTGCAGTCGTTCCCCTAAACATTCACTCCAAGCTATTTCCACATGCTTGGAGCATTAAAGGAATTTCTGGGAGGCCAGCGTTTCAGATGTGAATCAGGCAGTCCGATCATGGCTCTTTCTACCTTGATGGTGTCCAAGCAGCAGTGAAACACTAGGATGAGTGCATTAGTGTAGCAGGGGATTATATAGAGAAATAAGGGAGTTTTTACTCTCATAACAGTATTCTGTTATTATGCACAATCAAAAGTCCCAGTTTGACTCGAATGCGCCTTGTAGTTCAGTTTTATGTGAAACAAGTTAGCTGCTGTTATCACACCTATAAACAGCTGCATTTCTTTTCACCATCGACTCTTTTCTAGAGAGTCCATCTGTAAACACAAATTATTTAACATGTTCATGTGGAGCACATTAAGACATAATTCTGTAATCCACACCTTTCAACCATTTAGAATCAAGTCTTCAACATAATAATAATAATAATAATAATATTAAATGTGTATTTAAGCAATGTCTTTTTGTAAAACTAGTGGTTTGTGACTGACGTGTGATCGGGTAATGGAATTGTTCAAGTTGAAGGCCACTCTGATGGACATGCTAGGCAGAAGTCAGGCCGCTGACAGGCCTGCGATGTACAGCTCTGAGTTCTCGTCAGGTTCTGTGATAGATTAAGACAGGTTGTCTGTACGAGAGCTGAGCTTTGCACTGCTCCGTGTCCTGCGACTGTCTGCACAGAGCAAGCAGAGCCCAAAATAGAAAGCTGGAAGTTCTCAGTGGGGAGGACTCTCTCTGTCAGGCTGACCTCAAATATTTCTGACTTACCAGCTTGGTCTGAGGTGGAACTCAGCTGGATTGTATGGAAAGACTGTCCTGTATAGTCACAAAAACCCCATACCTTTTATTACTCTTAACTAGCATAGCATTTGCATGATCAGCAAACGATTTTAAATTGGCTAACATATAACAAATTACAATTTTAGATTAGCTGGAACTGAACAGCTAATAATATTATATTAGCGGACAGCTAGCAGGAAACAATTTTAGTTAGCTGGAAGTTAACTACTACCAATGTAATAACAGCAGAAATTTAACAGCTAACAATTTTATTTTAGCAGACAGCAAACAACAAACAGATTTACTTTATTTACATGTTAACAGCTAAGAATTTTAGATGAGCTGAACCTTAACTACAAACTATTTTAGAATGGCTGGTAATTAACAGCTAACTATTTTGTATAAGCATACAGCTAAATATTAGTAAGAAGAATGCAGCATACAATTTTGAATGAGATAGAATGGAACAGCTAACCACATTAAAATAGCAGAAATTTTACAGCTAACAATTTTAGATTATCTGGAAGTTCACAGCTAACACTTTTAGATTAGCAGACAACAAACAAGGAACAATTTTAGTTTGTTTACATGCTAACAGCTAAGAATTTTAGATTAGTTGGAATTTAACATCTAACAGTCTTAGATTAGCTGGAAGTTAACAGCTAACAGCATAATAATAATAATAATAATAATAATAATAATAATAATTCATTGGAAGAGAACGGCATACAGTTTGAGATTAGCTGGAATGGGACAGATAACAGATTAGGATTAGCTAGAAAATTTACAGCTGTTAAATTTGGATTAGCAGACAGCTAGCAGTAAGGATTTTAGATTAGCTGGAAGTTAACAACTAACAATATTATAATAGCAAAAATTTACCAGCTAACTATTTTAGATTAGAAGACAGCTAACAATGCACAATTTTAGTTTAGTTACAGGTTAACAGCTAACAATGTTAGATTAGCTGGAATTTATCAGGAATTTATCAGACAGCTAGCAGTGGATAGTTTTGGATTAGCAAGAATGTTCACAGCTAACAAGTTTATCAGCAAAAACCTGTATGTCTTACACCTTCATTTGTTTCGATGCCTGATATAATTTAGGTCTACTGATGAATTATAATAATTACGTGTTTTAATGCTCGAAAGCTTGGTACTTATGAACATCCTGTTTCTTCCTTTAAATAAGTGGACGCACTGAGTCAACTTGTGTGTAACAATAACTTAATGTAGTTTTAACTCTGTGTGTCCTATTGAAACCTACAAAGCTAAAGTAATCGAATTGACCTTTCTTTTTTTCTAAGTGACCAGCCGGTGTCGTCTCCAAGCCAAACATTCCACTGCAAATCCCACATGAGGGGAAATGTTTGGCCCCAACCTTTGACCTTTGACACATATATGGAGGCGAGGCAGATGCCGTCCATGTTCTCCCAGGAGGTTTTTCCATCAGATGACTCTATTACAGAATGAAGCAGAATGATTGGCAGCATGATCGCAGAAACAGTGAGCGAATAAGCTGTTAGTCATTTCTCATGATGATTACAGGGTGCATTAGGAAGCGCCCGTTTTCTGTGAAAAGCATTTTGGGTATAGCACACCCTATATCGCCCACCTCAAAATAATGCATATCCTTCCACATCTGTCTTCTGTTTCCGTTTTAGGCTGCTGTTTTTTTTTTTTTTCCTCCCCAGCCAGCGATCTCTGTTTAAGTGAAGCGTTGGACACACAACAGTTGTTCCTGTCTAATAAACTAATTCAGGATAAGACTCTTGTTAGGGAGAAGGCAGGTGTGGAGCTCTACAGGTTCAGTCATTATCACCTGCCCAGTTTAATTACCTTAGTGGTATAGACAATTCTATTTGGCACCTGAAAGAAATGAGTGAGAGAGGGAAGAAAAATACAAATCTGGAAGCATTAATGTTGCTTTTAACTGAAATCAATTTTTGTAAAAATAACATTTGTGTGGTTTGAATACATATACAGTATATTGATTGATCAGCCATGACATTAAAAACAGTAACATTATACCCAGCTAGGATTTTAGTTTCCTTTGTGGCACTGGGGCAGCTCTGGCCACTCTGGGCGCGGCCTCACAGGGCCGGCGTGCTGTGGTGTCTGGCACCAGGTTGGGGTGGCGCCTCTATGGATCAGACTTGTTTGTCCAGTGATGAAAATGGGATTTAACGAATTCTGGCCGGGGTGCTGGCTTTGGGGTCTTTTTCTGCAGAGCACTGTGGATGGTGGACTGTGGTGCACTGGATGTTCTGGTGCCTTTCTGTAGTAGCCAGCATGTTTTTTGGTGAGTTGTGCTGTATTGGCTTTTCTGTGGGATGAAACAGACAAAAAACAGGCTAGCCTTTGGTGCCCACGGGCATGGGTGAACCTTGGGTGCCTGTGATCCTATCACCAATATTCCAGGAAACTTCGGCAACAAGACGAGGTACACCATGGACAGGGTGTTAATTCATTACAGACCACTCATTTACACACTACAGCCAATTTGGGATCACCAATTAGCCTAACCTGCATGTCTTTGGACTGTGAGAGGAAACTTGAGCACCCTGAGGAAACCCACCAAGCATGAGGAGAACATGCAAACTGGGAATCGAGGTGGGGAACGCTCGACCCTGGAGGTGCAAGGAGACAGTGCTAATCACTATTCCACTATATGGACAAAAGTGTTTGGCCAAATCTGTTAATTATTGAATTTAGGTGCTTTCTAGGACAGCATACTAAGCATACTCAGACATCTTGGACAATGCTATGCTTTCCAAGCATACTTGCATGCTAACTTTTTTGCAACAGTGTGGAAAAGGCCCTTTTCTTCTCCAACATGACAGTGCCCCAGTGCACAAAGCGAGGACTATTATAAAGACGTGGTTTGCTGAGTTCGGTGTGGTAGAACTTGATTGGCCCAAACACCGAACCCTGACCTGAACCCTGTCCAGCACCTTTGGGATGAACTGGAATGGAGAATGCGAGCCAGGCCTTCTCGTCCAACACCAGTGTCTGATCTCATAAACACTCTACAGAATGAATATCAATAAGATATTGAAATATATGTATTAGGATACAATGTCATTGCAGGTTTGTCCAAAAACTTTTGTCTATATACAATGCTCGCGCGCGCGCGCGTGTGTGTGTGTGAGAGAGAGAGGGGGAATATCAGTCACTCATGACATAGGAGTAGGTAGTGGAGCAGAGAATGTGTGTGTGGAGAGAGAGAGAGAGAGAGTGTGTGTGTGTGTTCGTCCTGGCTGAAGTAGAAACTTCAGGAACAGGCGCTCGAGGCGGTGCGCGTGTCTGCAGCTCGGATAACCCACACCTCTGACTGCGGTTGTTCCTTCGTTCTTCCAGAGGAACTGTATGGCTTTGCGTGCGTGTTTTGCGGGAACCCCGACGTCGGCGTGCGGCGCGTGCGGGCCAGCGCGGCGCAGTCATGCGGGCTTTTAGGCGCGTGCGAGTTTGGAGCGACAGCGCGCGGGAGTCGAGCGGCGGGTACGATGACCGCGAGTGAGCTGAAACTGCGGCGCTCCTTCAGCCAGCAGCTCCGCTACTCCACATTCAGAGCCTGGACTTTACTGGGCAAGAAGGGCCGCCAGAGGAGACTCGCAGGTCGGTGATGAGCGGAAACAAAGTCGCTCCTGGGTACATGATGCGCAAAGATCTTAATAACCTGATGCGCTTTACGCAACGTGTTGCTTTGATCCAGTGTTACTTTTACGCAGTGTTGCTTTGATCCAATGTTACTTTTACGCAACGTGTTGCTTTGATTCAGTGTTACTTTTACGCAGTGTTGCTTTGATCCAATATTCGTTTTACGCAGTGTGCGTTTTATCCCGTGTTCCTTTTTGTCTAGTGTTCCTTTTACTCTGTTCGTTTTATGCAGTGTCTTTTATCCACTGTTCCTTTTATGCATGCGTTCCATTTATTTAGTGTTCCTTTAACTCAGTGTTCTGTTTATCCAGTGTTCCCTTTATGCATGCGTTCCCTTTACGTGTGTGTTCCTTCAACACAGTGTTGCGTTTATCCAGTGTTCCTTTAACTCAATGTTCTTTTTATCCAGTGTTCCTGTTGTCCAGTGTTCCTCTAACACAGTGTTCCCTTTACGCAGTGTTTCTTTTATCCAGGGTTCCTTTTATGCATGTGTTCTGTGCGTAGCATATGATCTCGAAATTACTCACCATAACATCATGCATTAAGAATAAAGGTGGTAACCTTTATTTTATGGTACGTTTTCTTGTTGGTGCATGTTTTGTGTGCATTTCTATTACCTGAAAAGGTGTACTCTGCTTATAGGAGTAAAATGTACACAGGTATAAAGATCAAGCATGCAGGCACCTTGGATTGTAGGAAAAGTACTATGTGGTAAAAAGATCTTCAAACATTACCCATTTGACTAAATTAGACTGATGGAAAATTCCTTTCCTTTCCCTATTGACTTAAACAGCCTAGATTGCCTTTGCACACTCCTTGCTGTCATCAAGGGTACCTGATTTGTACCTTTATAGGGTTTTATTTTTTCACCTGAAAACGTCAATAATGTGCAGCTTTTTTTTTCAGCTGCGCATTAATGACAACTTAAAACTTTTCTCTAAAAGGTATTTAATGGTCCATCTCATGTTAGCGATCATGCTCACTAATTGAAAAAGTGCACTTAAATAGACTTATGACTACTTACAGAACCTGTAATGCATGTGTACAGCTCACACTGATGGTTTGATAGTACCGCTCTAGCAACAAGGCCAAGTAGATCCTGTGACTTTCCTTTCTCAGACTGTATTCCATAACAAATTTCTGTGCAAGCTGGTTAGGAGATGGTGATTCGGAAAAATGTGTATCTTGCTTGAGTGTTGCACGATGGAACTGGAAAAATGCTGTCATTTTTTATTATTTTTTTTAACCATCCACGTGTCAGTCATTATGATTTAGGGCACAGCGCTGCATCAGCTTGTTTTATTTAGAGGCGAGTTAATCAGAGGTATAGAACAGCAAAGCCTTTTTCCTAGGTTTTATTTCGGACAACCTTGCCACCTAATCCTGTTTGGATCAAAACAGGATCTCTGTGTGATTTAGTGATTTAATGCAATGCCAATGGAAACACATTTTCCTGTTTTTAAGATCATAACTTTTTTGTTTTTGGAGCGTGTGTGTGTGTGTTTGGTGGTGGTGGTGGTGGGGGGGGGGTCAATTTGCTACTGTATGTGCTGGCTTTGCTGTTGTGTACAGTGAATTTCCTGTAATTAAGAACTCCAAGAGGTCCGGAGATGATATATGATGTGGCGTGTTGCACAATGGTGTTAGTAATCATGTTTGTTAATATAAAAGGGTACTATTAATCTACTGAAGTGCACTAATATAGACTTTCGACCACTAGATGTCACTCAGTGCAGCATGGTGTTTTCTTGGCAAGCTCTCGCGCGTGGAGTGTTCCACCTATATTGCTGCGTTTAAAATGACAGTAGTAATAGCTGATTATTATTTTTAGCCATGTCTAAAGTCCAAAAACATGCACAGCATCCCGGAACATTCTACGGAGAACTTTATTATAGAGTGTTTCCCTATACAGAAGGGTTTCAAGGAGGTTCAGAACCTATAATTATGCAGTGAACCCTTAGAGAACGCCCTGTTTTTTAAAGAGTTTGTGCATTAATATGCGTTATGTATACTGTAGTTAGAAAACAGGGTTCTTTTATAGTTCAGTAGACGAGCACTTTATTAGTCGTGCATATTATTGTGTAGTCTTTGTAACTTGCAGTCATGGGTTCAGGTTCTTAGAATAATAAACAAAAAAAATAGTATATTTGAGTTTGTACTAAAAACCATTACAAGTATACATTTTCACTAATAGAGTTAAGGGTTCTTTGGATAATTAGGCATTATTAAATATTCCCAAATTTCTCCTTTTAGTTGTAAATCTCTGCACAGAACCCCTTTAAATGTTCCCAAAAGGGACAACAGGACTTTTCATGGTTTGCCCGTGTATCGTCCATTTGATGTGTCGTTCACTATAATATTTTATACTATGTTTAGTCCTCAATGATCCAAAGAGACCCGAAGTGAAACATCAAGGAGATGTTAATTAGCATTTTTGGAAGGACTTAGAACTTTATAACTATCACTATTTACTTTTTTTTTACCACTTCAGGACACAGGAAGTGACGCTTTCAGATTCTCTCTCTATTGTTTTTTTTTTTGTTTTGTCAACTTAAAGCTGGTGAACATCTGTTTATGGTCGCTCTAACGGTAGTACCGACAGGAACTATGTGTATGTATGTGACTGACATTTGTCAATAAATTAAACTTGTTAGCAAGTTTATAAGGTTTAAAAAGAATAAAAGACATGGGGGGTTGATTATTTTCCTATAACAGCACACCATTCAATGGTTAATTCTTTACATAGTTACAGACGTGTTACATTAACTCCACCTTTTCTTTTGTTAAAGTCCTCCTTTCAGTACTGTAAATATTTTCCCAGAATGCCAAGCGAGGTGATGCATCAAGCATGTTTAAAAGTTTGAATAGATGAAAAATTACATAAACCTGTACAGCACCTGCATGGAACAATGGTGGCTGATGAGAGAGATATTATAACTGTATAGCTGAGAGGTGCTCAATACAGTTATGAGAGTAAAAACTTCCTTTATTTATTCCCTGCTACACTAATGCACGTATCCCAGTGTTTCACTAGTGTTCAGATGCTATCAAGGCACTTGAAAGGTTTCTTAGTAGAAAGCTTCATGTCTGAAACCCTGGCCTCCCAGGAACTCCTTTAATGGCTCAATGGCTTGGAGCGAGGTCAGGAACTGTACTGGGAAGTGGCGATAGCTCCCAGTACAGAGTTCCTGTACTGTGCAAGTGGTATTCCTGAATGATTGTGTGTACAGTTCCCATAGACAGATGCGTTTCATCTGCAAGTTGGCGAGAAGTTATTTGTCGATAACTTTATGAATCAGGCGTTCCACTCGCTGAATGTTAAAGGGAACGATGTCATTCATGGACGTACAGCCTACTTTAAAATGCATTTAAATATTTTACTGCGGCTAAGAGTCTCATCACCGTTCTGTGCTTAAAGTCTTCTGTACATGTCAATCGCTTTCACACCTTCGTTTGCTAGAAATTTCCCAGTTTGACTTGAACGCCCTTCATATATTTGAAGCTGAACTATTTCAGGACCGAAGCCTATTTTGGCTGTGATGTGATCGTGGTATCCTTCACAATGTCTGCCCAAATGCTTAGAGTATAAATAGGAGTGTTCCACGGGTTAAAATAGTCTTTCTGTCACAGCAATGGAGCCAAAGGTGAAGCAGCTCTGTTGGAGACACTATAGAGACGATGCATCACCTGGGGAGGACACACGAGCACTATTTAAAGACTTTTATTTCTCGCACGCAGGCACTTTTACCAAATATAGTTACGTTAAAGAGCCGATCTGATTTCGTCCTCCCGAAAAACAGCAGTCGGGAGGAATTGCACGAAATGATTTCTTCTGACAGCTCAAATGCGTGCTTCAATCAAACTGGAATTTGGAGATAGCTGTGAAAATATTTTGCGAGGCTGCTTCGAGTCAGAGCGGCAAAATGTAACGCACCTGCTGGTTGGATCTGGCAGGGTGCCTCGATCTGAGACGCTTCCCAGACAAATATTAGACCTGATCGTTTTCCCTGCAGGCTCTGTTGATCCACTTTTTCTCTCATCAGGTTCCTGTGATAAAGAGTCGAAGAGGATTTTCTTAAGTCTGCAGCTATTCAGTAGAATTAATCGCCTATTTTAAAAAAAATGCATGCGCCTGCCTTACTTACCTGTTATTAAAGTGGTTCAAATGTTAATACACGTCAGTACCGATTCATGTGTGTATCCTTCCTTTGACTTGCAAAAGTTTGTGCACGCCCTGGACAAAATGCATTTCGCGACATTGTACTAATTAGGATTGTAATGCAGTATCCATGTCTTAATCTGTTTAGTGCTTGAAATATCTTTGATTTAAATCTGAAGTGGGTGTGACTTAAACTAAGAACATTTCCAGAGGAGGCCTAGGGGCAAAATATCAGCAGTATAAGCATGGTGTATGAATTCTGGCTTTGACAGTTCCTTGACCTCAGCTTCATCGCTTGAGTTAATAATTGGTTAATGCTCGGATATACTGTATCTGATGACTTACAAACAGAACATGAGGTCGTAACCAGTTGATGTGAACTCTCAACCAGCTGCCCTTTGATCTTTTTTGGCAAGCTTTTTACAAATTATGAAAAAAGCAAGAAAGCAAGCAAGAAAGAATTGACCTTATCTGTTTAATCAAAGTAATGTATTCGTATTCCACTACATCCCTAGTGTGTGTGTGTGTGTGTGTGTGTGTGAGAGAGAGAGAGAGAGAGAGGGAGAGAGAGAGAGTTGGAATGTGCATTCTTTGGCAGGCAGTAGGTGGCCTGGTCTCTCCTCCATGTTTGCATACATTAATTCTTGGAGCTGTCAGCTATTTGTCATTGGCTGCTGTAAATAGATAAAGAGAGACTTGGCACAGGCCGCTCTCTGCACTCAGACTGGTCAAATTAATGGCTGTGTTCTGGGATGCTGGCAAAGCCCTCTCGATTATGCACTCTTGGAGAGCTTTATGATCCATTTTTTACTCAGCCAGCGCTCTTCTTAATCACTCCGTGCCTCCATTTATCTAAACCTGTCAGTCTGCTGTTGGCTGAGAAGATTATGGATGAGTGGACGTGATGTATTCTTTAAGAAAAGGCAACATGTTTTGAGCCAATAGAATTTACATTGATATCTACAGGGTGATAAATACACCCAGGTGGCACAAAAGTAGTGCTTCTAGTGACAGTTAAATACTAAGATAATAATAAAATACTATATTGCCGGCTATTAGTTTCAGTTATGCGACATACAGTGGCACCTCGGCATAATGTCCTGCTTCACAAAATTTTCGCCTTAAGAACTGAAATTTGTAAGAGCCGTTCAAAACCTGTTTGCGAAGCCAAGCAGGGCAAGTTTACATTATTTTAATGTTTTTTTCTCCATTTTTTGCAGCACCATGCATCCCAAGAAGGTTAGCAAGGACGGTAACTAAAAGAAAAGGCAGCCAAAAATTATTTAACATTTTACTTCATTTACATGTATTTTCTAAAAGTTTTGATTGTTTTATATGCAAAAATAGGATAATAGTGTTAAAAATGAGTAATATAGGAAATATTTGAAGGTACCGCTGTATGTTATGGCCTCACATTATTTTGTTCTATAATATTAGACCTGACCTAATTTAAATAACTTTTGTTATATTGAACTTTCAGCTGTATCACACACATGATGTTATATCATTTCTATCTGTTATCACCCAAATGAGGATGGGTTCCCTGTTAAGCCTGATTCCTCTCAAGGTTTCTTCCTATTGCCGTCTCAGGGAGTTTTTCCTTGCCACTCTCGCCGTCAGAGACATTTCATTTATCATTCATTCATTCATCTCTTTATTAACTAGAGACATTTTTCTTACACGTACACACTTCCATAAATTTTCTTTTTTTTTTATTTCTTTCATTTTTGTGAAGCTGCTTTGAGACAATGACCATTGTTAAAAGTGCTATATACTGTAAATACAATTTAATTGAATTGAATAGATGGCTAACGTCAGGTACTACCTGCCAGGGAACTAATCTGACCAGGTGGCTAGTTAATCTTAGCACAGGTCTGTGACCAAGTAACCAGCTAGTTTAGCTAATGCTAATAATAAAAAAAAAAAATTATCACTGCTACCCCATTTCCACCACGCCACCATGGCAGTTTCTGGAGTTAGTTTGGAGCCGGTCGCCAATTTTGAACCAATTCTTTATTTTCAGACTGCCCTCAGACAGAAAAATTGGTTTCATGGCGGCACCAACATTTTGCTATGCTAGAACAAAGAACCTCTTACATCAGGGGCTGGGGGTGAAATTATCATGACCAACTAAATGTTTGTGACTGCCATCTTTAAACAAAACTGGACTTAAAATGGAATGGGCAGCTCAAATGCTTTCTAGTAAGGACGTGAAGTAGGCTCGTAAAGCCGTGATGAAGTTAGCATTATTGGCAAAGAAGACATATACACTGTCACGTACACGGATATATGGTGACATAATGATGTGACTCTAAAGTCCATGGAAAAACAAACCCAGTTCTTAGGAAGTTCGCTGTTGAACTGTCTCTGAACACCAGACATGAGCTAGTGCCTGGTTCACTTTGGTGGAAAAGGCGTATGTGTCAAGCTAAAAGTTGCTGTACCTTGTGGTCAGTGCTATGTGGCCACAAATACACTACAAAAATATCAATCATTTCACCACATCAAACTCATCCATCATGCTCTATTTTGATCCTGTTGTTAGTACTACAAACCTATTTTGATGCTTATAATTTGTATTCATCTTATCTTATTTAAACTATATACTATATTATATTATAGATTTTAGAACACATTTGATCCGAGCCTTAGAACAGTATGTGCCTGTATGTCATTGTGTATATGTCTCGTTAACGCAAATATCTAATCAGCTAATTACATGGCAGCATCTCACTGCATTTATGTAGACATGATCAAGACGATCTGCTGAAGTTCAAACCGAACATAAAAGTGGCATCCTTGTTGGTACCAAATGGGCTGGTCTGAGTATTTCTGAAACTGCTAATTAAATTGGATTTTTTGCACACTCTAAGGTTTAAAGAGAATGCCATGATAAAGAGAAACTCTCCAGTGACTCTCCAGCAGAAGACCACACCAGGTGTTGCTCCTGTCAGCAAAGAACAGAAAGCTGAGGCTACAATTCACATGGGCTCACCAAAATTTGACAAAAGAATCTTGGGAAAATGTTGCCTGCTCTGATGAGTCTCAGTTTCTGCTCCACTATTCAGATAAATGGGTCAGAATTTGGCATAAACAACATAAGAGCATGGATCCATCCTGACTTGTATCAACAGTTCAGGCTGGTAGTGGTTGTGTAATGGTGTAGGGGGGTTTTGTTGGCCCACTTTGGGCCCCTTAGTACCAAATGAGCATTATTTAAATGCTACAGCTTACCTGTGTATTGTTGCTGACCATGTTCATCCCATTATGACCACAGAATAATACGCCGTGTCACAAAGCTAAAGTCATTTCAGACTGGTTTCTTGGAACATGGCAATGGTCAACCAATTGACAGTATGGACCAAAATCACTAAGAAGTGTTTCCAGCACCTTGTTAAATCACGTTTTTATGCAAGATGCAACTTGTGAAGTGGCTGCTAAGTGTGTATGTATGTTTTAATGTATGTATGTAAGTTTGCTGTTATACAGTAAAAATCCTGGCTCTTCTGTGAAGTCTAGATTTTGGAGCTTGGCTGTGGGTTTTTGTTCTCATTCAGGCACAAGACCATTAGTGATGTCAGACACTGACGTTGAGTTGAGGAGGGCTGTGGTGCAGCCGGTGTTCCAGTTTATTCCATAGGTGTTAGGGCCAGGTTTCTGTGCACTTAGGACACTTAGGTTCTTCTACTTCAGCTATAACATAAGGTGTCATCATGGAGCTCACTTTGTATGCAGCGACATGTGATGCTGGAAATGGTTTAAGTCCCACAGTTCGACTGAAGAGACATTCTGTACAATAGTGTGGGATAAAGCGAATGAGTTGAGACAAGGAAAATAGGTCTTCTTTAAATGATCTGTCACTTTAAATAAGGTGTTAATGTCTGCCTTCTCCAGTGAACAGCACAAGCACAGAAGGTACCTTGTTTGTTTGCTTGCCCAAGCTTAAAGCCAATAAATGAACTCATGTGTGATGCTTTAAGAGAGTGTAAGAGGAAAAACATGACCCTCGCCCGTGACTTAGTGCCAGGCTTCACGTGCAGCACGAAAGAATACGGACTGGTTCAGGTATAGCGGGCTACTAAACACACCATGCTGAATTGTGCTCTTTGTCTGGTTTCCACCCTGAGTGGTATGTGCCAGTCAGGGAATGAGGGAGGGGGATGTGTTTAGCTTGGTGCACAGCCCATTTTTACCTTATTTAAATAAAGCTACAAGCTCTTTCTTTCTTTCTTTTTACACAGTTTACTTGTTAAATTAAGCTATTTCTTTAGGGATACACACTATTTACAAGTGTTAAAGTACAATCATACGCATCCCTAGAGGGACATAAAAGTAAAAAAAAATTGTTAAAGAAAAAAACAATTAGTCCTTTAAAAAAAGTTGTAGAATACTGAACAATTATGAGTGCCTCATATACTTTCGGGGGCAGGGGTAGGTGGTTGAGGTGTTAGATTGCTAATCAGGAGATCCCCAGTTTGAACCCCTATTCCGCCGGACTGCAACTGTTGGACCTCTGAGCAAGGTCTTCAGATACAATTAGGCGTCGAGCTGGCAACCCGACCCCATAAGTAACTGCCACAGAAACGACAGATATACCTCCAGGGTGAGGAGTATCCGTCGCTTGATGTGCCTGATGGCACGTGGACGGACACCCACACCCGAACCGTTCTATACCTGTTTGCATCAGTGGAAATCCAAGCAAAGCCAGTTTTTTTTTTGTTTTGTTTTTTTGCATTTTTTGTAGCATTCTTGTAGCAAGAAGAAAACTTTTTGTTTTTAAAGCAGCCGGTGCCAACATGAATCATTAAGGTGTGTGTGTATGTGCCCTGCGATGGATTGGCACCCTGTCCAGGGTGTAGAGAAAGGATTCCCTAACCTTACATAAACTTAGTAAAAGACTTACAGTGTTTCTTTCTTTTTTTTTATTTAATTAAGGACAACAAAAAGAACAAAAATAAAGAGATGACTTTTAAAAACAACCAATTTAAAGATGAAAGTTTAGAAAACAAATTTTAACACTGACTTTGATATACTTTCACTAATCCTGAGAAAAACAACGACAGCAACATGCAAACATGATTTGTTTGACTTTCTCTGATTCTGAGCCTGATTCTACTGTTTGGTGTTTGGGCTAAATTTGCTAACATGTTGTGTAGCACCAAGCACGGTGTAGGATGAATATTTTCCTCACTTTTACATTAAGAGATAAATCACAGTAAATTTATTTTGAAATCGAGACTCATATTGAAATCCTACACATGCCAGTATGGGAGATGAGTGAATTAGATGATTAGCAAGCTAACTTCTTGTTAGCTTAGGATATATTAGCTCTGGGCACTGTGATATGTATTTGATATGTTTAGTTGGGGTTAAATAAAAGGAGTGATAATTGATAAAAAGTGTAAAACGAGAATTAGAAATTAAAATCATAACAGGTGTCAATGTGTAACAAGGGAAGCTAGCTTAACAGCTAACAGTTAGCTAGTCGGCTAGCAATGTTAAACATTTAGCTTTGTATGTTCATATATTCTAGCATTTGCTTTATGACGGTTAAATGTTTTAGGCATTTCTTGGCTTTCAGAAAATAAGTATTTTTTGATCTACATATCCATATGGATTAATTTAGTTTGTTTGTTGTTCGAATTTATGTGTTAAATCTGTTTTTAGTTATTTATGCCTTTTCTTCAGAACAAACTGTCCTGTGTTATGGATGTTTCATTCCAACAAGAAGAATTTTCTTTTTTTTTTTTTACTGATAAGACATGTCTGGTGATAAACACAGCGTGTCCCGCTGCATTAATGAACGCCATTGTTTCAGAGTCGTCAGCCCAGACTTCTTCTGTCTGGCCCATTCTGATGCATGAAAGCCCATCTAGCTGATTCACAAAGGTAAAAAACCTGCTTTGCCGCCTCCGAGGCGAGATGGGGGGGCGCAGGTTAACCTGGTTCGCTACTTACTCAGCTTAAAATTGCCACACTGCTCCGTTAACTTTCTCACACTCTCTGTCATTATCTTACACACTCCTCCTGAGTAAACTTGGCACCTGCGTGGAGCTTCACAGCGGCAGGTTTGTTCTTTTAGTCCGGGGTGGCGTCTCTGCTCGCGCTGTTTTTCTTTACCCTCCCATGCACCATCCACCCTCTCACCCTCTGTCCCTCCCTCCCCCGGCTTTCTCCACACTGTCAGCTCACAAGCATTCCTCTGGTATTTATATTTCCCTCCCTCGACTCGCCGTGTTCGCACAGACCTCGGATTCAGCTCGGCCTGAAGGGACGGCCCCCGTCACCCACCTCCTCGTTGGCTCCCGGCTAGTCACGTGGCCGACAAGAGGAGGCGTTCCTGGCGTTCCTCCCGGGTTCTGCCGAGGCTTTCTGTCTCATATCTCACACGTGCAAGGCGCTTGGTGGACACACTTGTGCAAACTGTGTTTTTATTCCTGGTATTTGCTTTACAAGGACAAGGAAGAGCCAGTTGTTGGCACGGCTTGCCATAATGTTCAGGGAGCTGCCTGAGGCTGAGGGCAGCGAGTGTTTGGGTAGTATGACCCCAGAGACGCAGGACATCTACCTGAGGTTGGACCACCACAGACGGCGTTCGGGGTACAGACTGGGTCGAATCATTGCCAGGCAGCAGCTGCTCCGGAGGATAGCGGCAGGTAATTAGGACGAGGTGGAGGCAGTATTTGGGTCAAAGTCCATGTGTGTTTCTTGTGTTTACATTGCAATTTAAACATGTAGATGGCTGGAAAACAAGAACCGACTTGGAAGTATGTTAAAGTTGGGACCTTTCATTTGGGTTTGAGATCTTTTAAAGTGCATGATGGTGAGTTAAAGTTCAGATGGTTCATCTGGTAATGAAGTACCCAGGCATGGGTGTTTCTCAGAATGTTGACACCTCAGGCTGTTGCTAGCAGGACAATAGAGGAGAACCTGAGCAAACACCGCTTGACCTCTCAGGTCCGCCCTTGGGCTTTGTCCTAATCAGCATGGATGCTCACCTGGGGGGTGGGGGGCTCCTCACACCCTGACTTCTCTTTAAACACACATTTTTTAGGTGTGATGCAAAATTCCTGTGATTCAAGTCCCCTTAAAGCAAAACAAAAATCTGTGTACCTGATACATACATCTCTATTATATTTAAGGATTTTATAGCCTATAAATGATCATAAAAAAGTATATATATATATATATATATATATATATATATATATATATATATATATATATATAAAATCATTTATCACTAATTGTGCTTTGACTTGATTTAAAACTGTAAAGTGCTGAGTAAAAGTGTAATGAGCTTCGGAGAGTGTTGAGTAGTTTGACATGCGTGCGCTATCAGTTATACCGTTGGTTATTCTTTCACTTAGAAGCGTCGCACGGAATCTCAAAGCCCAGGCCCAGGCATGTGGGTCACACGTATATACACACACACACACACATTAGCACACATACACACATACTGGGGAGCTTGATTATCTCTGATAGGACACACAGGGACATGTGCTGTCTTGTAGTTGAGGGTTTCCCATGAGAGTATGAAAGTTGTCCTGGCTGAGATCGAGATCGACTCAAGAAATTTAAATTGGGTGTGATGAGATATGACGACAAGTGATTTCTCTATTTCATAACATGAACCTGTGAACTATCTTGAGATATTTATGTTCCAGATTTTTTTATGGCATTGTTCTCATCTGTGTGATGCACGTTTGTTCGCACTTTGACTAGTTTTCCTAACTCAGACTTTGGACTGGTGTTCATTTTGACAGACATTTACAAGGCTAAGCTATTACTGTTTAATTATTCTGCAGGTAGTGTACGTGGTGTAGCTCTGCGGTGAACTTTCCCCCACTTGATCCAAGAATAAAAAAAGAATGTATTATTCCTCTGTAATATAGCATTATGGAGAGCGATGGGTGGCTCGGTGGTTTAAATGTTGGACTGCTGAACAGGAGGTCCCTGGTTCGAGCTCAGACACCGCCGGGCGACCCTTGAGCAAAGTCCTTCACAACCCAAGTGCTCAGATACAATCGAGCATCGAGCTGGCAACCCAACCCTGTGATTAACTGCCCCTGAAATAATAACAGATCCGAAAAAAATTAACAACCTAGAGCCTTAGCTGACTGAGCCACCACTCCCACATCTTATGCTTAATTTATGCTTGTAAAAATAGTTTCCCCTTGAAGGTAGCTCGAGCACACAACTTTGGTTTTACCCAAACTTCCATCTTGAAGCGTTTTATAATGAAATTAGCCGTTCAGCACACCTTGTGACGTTTTCTAATGTCATCTTATTATCCGCGTTAAACGTATTATTATCACACACAGCCGGGTAAACGCGCTCGAACTTGGTCATATGATAAATTTTCCTAAAAAAAATATTAACACGTTAAAATTTCTAGATTCATCATATGCATTAATGTACTAATATTGACAGCCCTATAAAACGACACAACACTATTCACAACAACAATAATACCAATAGTTAGGGGTCTGATCGATTATCAGCCTGGCTGATTATCATGGCGGATATTTATAGTTTTTACAATTATCTGTATAATAACTTTTGATGAGAGGGAGCACATCTTTAGTAAAGTTTCTGCACCAGAATCTGGTGTTGCTCAATTGGGACTACTAGTAGAGACCCAAAGTTCTACTCGCTTAGTTTTAATTGTATTATTTGGAATATTAATTAATAATAAATGCTGCAGGGACTTTTTATTTCATAAGATTTTTTAATGTGAAGAGTTATCCTTTAATTAAACAAAGTTTTGTGTAGAAGTTTTTATTTTCATTTTCTAAATATTGTTATCCTTACTAATTATCAGTATTGGCATCAGGCCTGAAAGAAAAGAAATATCGGTCAACCCTGATCCTTTTTTTCCTTTTGCTGGGTGAATTAATACCTGTAAAAACCTGTAAATCTGAATATTCATAAAGTTGTCTGCTTGTTTTGGTGGAATGAACATTAGATGGTTTCTTGCACATCCCAACATCACATTTAAAGTAGTCAAAGATGAACATATAATCTTCTTCTTCTTTTTCTTTCGGCTGTTCCCTTTCAGGGGTCGCCACAGCGAATCATTTGCCTCCATCTAACCCTATCCTCTTCTCTCACACCAACTAACTTCATGTCTTCTCTCACTGCATCCATAAATCTCCTTTTTGGTCTTCCTCTAGACCTCCTGCCTGGCAGTTCCAACCTCAGCATCCTTCTACCGATATATTCACCATCTCTCCTCATGAACATGTCCAAACCACCTCAATCTGGCCTCTCTGACTTTATCTCCAAAACATCTAACGTGGGTTGTCCCTCTGATAAACTCATTCTTAATCCTATCCATCCTTGTCACTCCCAAGGAGAACCTCAACATCTTCAGCTCTGCTACCTCCAACTCTGCCTCCTGTCTTTTCTTCAGCCCCACTGTCTCCAAGCCGTAGAGCATTGCTGGTCTCACCACTGTCCTGTACACCTTTACTTTCATTCTCGCTGATACTCTTTTATCGCACAAAAAGATGAACATACAATTACTTTAAAAATAATATAATATTTAGAAATGGCTTCTGGTGTGTTGGAAAATTGGACAAATGACATCATACATTAATCGTCTCATCGTTTTTGACACCATCCCTTCTTCCACGCTACAAAGTTCTAACAGTGTGTTCAGATTCCTCCACTTTGGATGATCTTTAGATGTCTTTTTTTCCAGATTACACGTGTTAAACAACCTAACCTACACATTCGTAGGAATAGTCTGAACAGGCTAATAGTGCAAATTCGACTTTTTAATTAGGCTTTTCGACTTATTAAAGGCTTTAATTTGCAATCAACAGCAGGCTGCAATAGAAACAAAGCAAATGTGAAAAAGAAAGCAAAAAAGTAAAAAACACCTAAATGAACACATCCTAACTCTGCCCTAACTGTTACCTTAAACTTAATTTCAAATTTATTTACAAATCAAAAAACAATTTAAAAACAATTTAGATTAGAAATTTTCCTACAATTTGATTTAGCACATTGCTAGAATTTGGTTATGATTATGTATGATCCCTACAATAAAATATAGAGTAATTAGTAAGGAAAGTAATGAATCATAAAAGAGCCTGCGGTTGCAAGGGAATAATCAAACAATGTGGTGTGATGTTGATTATCTTTATCAGCAAGACCTGACAGATAACTTGTCGGAAGAGACAACTCTGTCCGTGGAAACTGTACACACAATTATTCACCAACACCACTTGCACATGACAGGAAGTCAGCTAGGATTTATTGAAACAGCGTTTCAGAAATGAAGCAGGCAGTCTGATCATGGACTTCCTACGATGATGGTATCCAAGCACTAATGAAAATCTGGGATAAGTGAATTAGCGTATATGGGGATTATATAGAGAAAGTAAATTAAGTTTTTACCCTCATATCTGTGACCTGTTATTCTGCGCAATCAAAAGTCCCGGATTGACTCGAACGTCTCTCGTGTTTTTAAAAAAAAAACGCAATAAATGAATATTTATTCCTGTTAAATATTCGTTGTGTCTGAGCGGCTGTAAATCATCTTGGTTGGCGCATGACTCGGAGCGTGAGGGTTGATTGTGACGTTGGAGCAGGAGAAAGTGAAAAGGTCAGGGCTGTGACCCTGATCACACGTTCTCGCATTCCTTCCTGTGTGGAGTGTTGACGCAGAGAGAGAGAGAGATCTCAGCGAGTCCAAAGAGAGCGCTCGGCTCCACTCAGAGTCGCTCACCCGTGCCTGAGTTTAAGCTAAAACACACACACACACACACACACACACAATCACACTCAGCGCCTGCCTTGGCATGGCTTCCGTTAAAGCGAGAAGGCCTTCCTGTGGAGAACGACTCAGTGTACTGTATACACATTACACACATTACTCCAAGGTTAAAGAAGAGTGTTAGCGGACGCCTTCGCTTTCATTAACGCGCTAATTGCAATCCGTTTCTGCTTGGTATGCGGCAACTGCCTGAAATATTCAGTCCATGTAGGGTTTAGTGGTTCAATTTCAAGAAAAAAAATTCCTTTCCCCGCGTTATTCAGAAGACAGCAAGTGCTGCATTACTTCCACGCTTTGGCATACCGTTCCTCCGATTTCAGTATGCGGCCATCTGGTTGCCAGACAGACAGGATAATCGAGGATCTACACATCTGTTACTGCTAATCACTCATACACACACACATACACACAGAGTGAGAAAGAAAAAGAGAGAGCGAGATAGAGAGAGAGATTTGTGTAACATGCTCCCTAAAGACGTATAATGAGGTATACAAGCCAGACAAACAAGCGATACAGTATAGTACACTCACAGTCACGCTCGCGCTCACACACTGGCCGCTCAGTGCCGAATCAATGAGCTATTCATGACTTCACGTTGAGGAAATTTCCTGCTGAAATATTTTTTTCGAAGCCTCTCCTGAATTCCTGATCGCTTTCTCCATTCACTCACACACTGCTATATTCAGAACGTTTTTCCAGCCAACGTGGAAATTCGTTTCGGAGCCAAAAGCTAAACCAAGCAGGCGATTTCACTTGACGAGGTTTGCTGAGTATGATGAGATGGAGGTACGCTTAGCCATGAAAAAACTGAATCGAGACGCTAAGTTCCACGGTCGCGCACTTTGAAACTAGTCGCCATCGTATGTTTAACAAGAGAAACCACAGCGCTGTTAAAAGCTCGGAAGAGGTTTCAATCTTTCCGCGACAGCAGCTCGGACTTATAGCCTCTATTAAAGCGCTAATTCTAATACGTTATTGTTTCTATATAGAAACAGTGTATAGTTACTGACTTGGTGAAGTTTTCTTCAACTTTTAAAAGTTCAATATTCCAGCACTTTGTACCAGGCAGGTATAATGTTAAGCCGAGTCACATTACCGTTGTTCCACAACATAACGTTTAACTTATTTTTCTTGGCCTTTTCCCTTTCTCAGGGTGCATTCAATCCGCAAGTTACTGGCACAGGTTTTACACTGGGTGCCCTTACTGCTGCATCTCATACTCATTACGTCAGGCTTTGGACTGGCATTGAGCATGCTCTGAATCTCAGTAGCTGGGTTTATGTATAAGGGTTCAGAGCCTTTCCCAAGGGCCCAACAATGGCAACCTGGAGGTGATGGGGCATAAACCCCAGACCCTTCTACATGCAACCCAGAGCCTTGACTGCCCCCTTTAAATGGACTATAGATAGATAAAAATGTAAGTTCTTTAACTTCAGGGTTAACACTTCAGGGTTTCCTATGAGCCGTGCGATTTAATTGTATATGCATTTTAATCAATCTTTTTTTTTTGTCGCACTAAAAAGGAGTCAGTTTTAATTTTCAATCGATTTACACTTTATACATATAATACAGAACATGTGTGTGCCTAAGAATCTATTTCTGAGTTTATGCAACATGGAAGTGACCAATCTTGCTTCCCTGAAAATTTCAAGTTGCTAAATTCAGCCGTTTTGGAGAGAGATGATTTTATATCTGCCCCCAAAAATGGCCATTTTTTTTAAGCGTTATACAGTCTTGCTTAAAACAACAAGTTATAATGTAAATTATTCATATTTCTTCATAACTATTAATACTAAAATTGGTCTAAGCTTCCAAAAGCATATGACCTGTAAGAATTGTTGCTTAAATTAAAAATTATTCCAGTTTTTGGTAAAAACTTAAAAAGCAAAAGAATCTGTAGTGTCCGTAACCATGATTTATTAACCACATTTATGTTGCAATATCTTACCAATTTTGTATTTTACAAATGTTAAATGGCCTGAAATAAACAAATTCCATTAAAATATATGCAACAGCTTTTTAAGAAAATACAAACTGCTTACAAATTTCTGCAAATACTCGCATTTTGCAGGAGTATCGCTTCTTCATCGTTATTTTAAGTTAAATATGGGCAGATAAAAATTGTAATGTTCAGTGTTGTTTTAACTTTAATCCAAAATCCTCATGCAAGCACGCAGAGCTGCACGCTGTAAAAAGTATTTCATCTGTAAAATAATAAATCTAATTTTCCAGTGAGAAGAGGTACAAAGCACACCAACGGCCATCGACATCAATATAAATTTGAAGATGAATTGAAACACTCGCATCCCGTTTTATGAACCCATCACTAGAACCTCGTGTAAAGCCTGAAGCTCAAAGCCTGTGGTTTTGTTTCTAGCCGCACAAATAAAGTGAAGTGTTTAGAGACTCGGGTCTTAAGGAGGATAAATACTCGAGTCCCTCCTTTACTCAGTGGGCGTCCTTCTTTAGTGTGGTTACAGGTTTGCATGTCTGAGTGCCGGCTTTTGAGATCTTCTAACATAAAGGAGTTCTTAAGTGTGTGAGTCTCGTTAGAGACTGAGTCCTTTGTGATGTATTATTCATAAAGGCTTGAAGCACTTAAGGGAATGCAGATTATACTACACATAATAGACTTGTCTGGATTTACATAGATTATCAAACATAAGCTTTTTTAAAACTGTTGAAATTGTTCCACGCAAGTTGTTTTAGCAGAGAACAGACTGTTACACAACTGGAGAAAGTACTTAAAGATTCACAGAGTCAGTTATTACAGGGGTGAATTAGAGATTCATATATTACAGAGATGACTCAAAGATTCAAAGAGTCATTTATTAAGGAGATGATTCAGAGATTAAGTTATTACAGAAATGACTCAGAGAGTCATATCATACAGAGATGATTCAAAGATTCAGAGAGTCATTTATTACAGAGGGCATCAGATACAGAAATAACTCAGAGATTTAGAGAATCATTTATTATAGAGATGATTCAAAGATTAACTTATTAGCTCAGAGAGACAGAGATGATTCAGAGTCATTTATTACAGAACTGATTCAGAGAGTCATTTATTAGTTTAAAGAGACAGAGATGATTCGGAGTTATTTATTACAGAACTGATTCAGAGAGTCATTTATTAGCTCAGAGAGACAGAGATGATTCAGAGTCATTTGTTACAGAACTGATTCAGAGAGTAATTTATTAGCTCAGAGAGACAGAGATGATTCGGAGTCATTTATTCCATAAATGATTCAGAGAGTCATTTATTAGCTCAGAGAGACAGAGATGATTCGGAGTCATTTATTCCATAAATGATTCAGAGAGTCATTTATTAGCTCAGAGAGACAGAGATGATTCGGAGTCATTTATTCCATAAATGATTCAGAGAGTCATTTATTAGCTCAGAGAGACGGAGCTGATTCAGAGATTCAGATATTACTTTATTACCAAGATGACGCAGAGATCGATTCAGTGAGTCATTTATTACAGAGATGACACAGAAAGCAAATACACTTCGCAGGTACCTGACGTGCTGCCTTTCACACACTCTGTTAAAGTGTATTTAGAATAATTGTGTTTCTGGTTGGGGGTTAGCTCTGACCTGGCAACATTATGGTTTTACAGTTGAAAATGAAATGAAATAATATTGTTTATGGAAATGATAACAGGTCTGGTATGAGAGCACATGACAAAACAATATTTTCACTTTTCACCTACATGGCAGTGTTGAAATAGAAATATTGGTACCCTTTAAAAAACATGAGAAACAAACTTTACACGTAGCGATTTATAATTCTTTACTAACACCTCTTAACAGAAACATTGCTAATCTTTCCCCAAAAATGTAAAGTTTTATATTTTTATTTAATGCCACCTTTTCACAATTCAGTAATTCAATAAAAAAAAACGATCAAACACAGCAAAAAAAAAAAAAAAAATGTTATATTAAAGGACAGTTTGGAAAGAATACACCCAAGAACTTCTCCTTGCGTCTTTTATAAACCTTACCAGATGTTAACTGGGATACTGTGTAATGGTGTTAAAACTATACAACAAGCCCGTAATCTGTCACTCGCATTCTCACGCACAGTTCTTATCATTTTGCAATAAATTATACATCTTTTTAACATTTGTATAAACCTGTGTACAGTAGTTTAGGATTTCCCGCATGTATCTGATGGCAGGTCTTGTTGCGGGACGTACACACCTGTTCAGTGACTCAGGCGGCTAATCATTGACTTGCGTCAAGGCTATGTGAAAAGGGTTCAGTGTGACACGACGAGTCAGAGATTAACAGAGCCGTGGGCGCGCGCAGTGCCACAGACTGGTGACGAACTACGGTATATAACAGACAAACGATTCCGGGAAATGCTTCATTTCGTCTTCACTGTTACATTTCGTCTTCACTGTGACCCAAAAGTCTGGATCCAGAAACAAACAAACAAAAAAATGCACTTAAAAGTATAATGTACAATAAATGCCTAAATTGTCAGACTTTTGATTTCGAAGCACCGAACCATTAAGACCATCGAACATTTCTTAGTAAATCAGAACTGATGTAGCTCCATGTAGAGATTATTTCTTCCTTTAATGCCTTTAATAGACTTCTATAAAGAAAAATATGATATATTATATATGGAAAAAAAATCTGTCTCACTTTTATCTCATTTATGAATACTTTTCTTCAACAGAAATACTGTAAGAAAACGTCCAGTTTACACAGTTAATAAACACTTCTGTCTTCTAACAGTTGTTACCGGGATGTGAACAGCTGGACAGGCCACGCCCACAAGTGTCAAGCGTCCAGAGTGCCATCAGGGTTACCCAAGTTACAGCAAGTTACAGTACTGTGCAAAACTCTTAGGCACCCTGTTTCATCTTTTGTTTTTTTTTTTGTACGGACTTTGTTTGTTTATTACTTTTTTCAAAACATATTTGTAAACAAACAAAACAAAAATGTTCGAATTCCAAATATTAGAGTTAAACAACAACAACAACAACAACAACAACGACAAAAAAAAAAACCACAGGAAATTTCGGCAGGCCAGAAAAGAAAGCAGCATATTACTGTGTGTAAAAGACAATTTTTTTGGACAAATGCATTTGTTTTATAATCTGCAAAGTCCTAAAAAGGACCGTGACACACATTGTACCTGAGACTATATTTTAAGCAAAGGGTCGTCACACCAACTACTGTCATCAATTACTGTTTACTGCTTTTTAAAAAAAAATTTTATATATATATATATATATATATATATATATATATATATATATATTTTTTTATTTCCTTGCTCTAAGACTTTTGCACAGTACGGTACAGATATACTTCACATAAATTTTACAATTTAATTAACTGACTGTTTAATTTTTAGTAAAATCAAATGCAGCAGTAAGTCAAGCGAAACTGTATGTGCAGAAAAACCTTAAATGTTTTTGACACTCGTGCAGTGAATTTAATCATGTTATCAGATTAGTACTGAAATGCCTAACGCAAGTCCAGACAAGAGGCAGAAAAAGTTTTCATATTTAGTAAAATCATTGCCATACCTCTGTATCATGTGTAACTTGAGGGGCCACAGAAAAACGTTCGATTGGTGCAAGAAGGCTGTATGTCCGTGAATGACGATCAAACACAGTCAATCACCAACGCCACTTGCACATTACAGGAACTCTGTACTGCGAGTTATTTCCCCATACTAGAGCCATTAAAGAAGTTCCTGGGAGGCCAGCGTTTCAGACGTAAAGCAGGCAGTCTGACCATGGCTTTGGTGTACTGAGAAAACATTCTACCTTGATGGTATCCAAGCACTAGTGAAACGCTGGAATAAGTGCATTAGTGTGTCAGGGAGATTATATAGAGAAAAAAAGGCAGTTTATACTCTCACGTCTCTGTTCTGTTATTCTGCACAATCGAAAGTCCTGATATGACTTGAACGCCTCCTTTGGATAACCGCGCAGTTGTGGGTTGTTTCCTGAAACGTCACTCCAGCCCCCCCGCACACACATCTGTGTGATCCGGTGACTGTGAATCTCATTCCAGATGATTTATATCGTGTTCATCGTCATCAGAGCGTTCAGCGGGCCTGGCGTGGGAGCGGGGTTATGCTAGAAGAGACCTCGGCCACCGGGATAGAAATAAATAGATTTCCTTCCATGATAATAGTCATCAGCCAGAGGGACTTCGGAATGCTTTGTAATGATCTTAAAGAGACAAGAGGAATAAAAATGTCTCGTCCACACAGCATTGTAGCTTAACAGAGACACTGTGTTTTTTTTTTTTTTTTTTTTCAAAAAAATTTGTCACTTGTGTGTAAGTCTTAAATTATACTTTATTATTAATCCGTCAGTCTGATGAACAAATCTGATCATCGGCATGTTTCCACTCTGCCTCTTGTCGACTTTTGGGAATTTTTTTGCTGCGATCCTGGCCGACAGGAGCCCCCTGCTGGTGAAGGTGTCTGAAAGAAGAGAAAGACGGGCTGTGTGCTGTTATTCTAACCGCAGCTGTTCAGATTCTAACATGCCTTCCTCAACGGAACAACAACTGTCTGAATATAGACGTGCTTAAATAATAGTCTACTGTGTGACATGTGCACTGTTGTTAAACAGGTCTGTAATACTGACTAACACACACATGCACACACATGCACACACACACACTCACACTGGTATGGTTTCCGTCTGCACGCATTCTACATGGAAAATCTGAGTGCAGTCTTGTACTCAGTCTGAAGTGTGTGTGTGTGTGTGTGTGTCTTTATTATAAAGTGGAGGGAATTACAGGATACATAAGCGGCGGTTACACGACATGCGGGACTCTTCTGTTGTACTGCTGGCCTCGGGTGACTTAACATGAAGACATTATTACAGGCTGGGTGAGACTTTTTACACATAAACCTGTACATGAGGAACATACCCGTGACACACTCATCACCGCATAAAGCTTAGACCGCTTTGAAGATATCAATGCAAAATGAATGCAGATTGAAATGAGACTCTTGTGACCACCAAAGCACTTGTATACTGTATATACGTGCGAAAGGAAGGTTTTTACGTCAACAGTAGTCATGACCGATATATAAAACTCTTAGGGGTGTGTTGTAATAGGAAAATAATCAGTGAGTTACTGTTACCTACTTGAAATAGATCATTTTTCAAAAACCGAAGATTATCATAGGAGTTTGCTTAAAGTATTATTTGTATTCATTAATTTATTTAAATGTATTTTATTGGCGGCGTAAAAAGGACACTTTATAAAATAGTTTTAAAAAGATCATGTCAGGGGTAGCTCAGTGGTTAATGCATTAGACTACGGTTCAGAAGGTCCTAGGTTCAAATCCTACGACCACCAAGTTGTCCCTGTTGGACCCTTGAGCAAGGCCCTTAATGCTTAGATGCATAATAAGATAACAAAAAAGTCACTCTGGATAAGGGCGTCTGCCAAATGCCTAAACGTAAATTATACACCATTTAGTTCCAACCGAGCAATCTGATTGGACCAGAGACATCCTATGAGTGCTGATAATAGACAGTAACAGCATAGGATGTTTAACTATATGTATCACTCCATGTCACAGGTTACACTTTCAGCAATAACAGAAAAAACATCAGATAACGGTATGTCATCTTAAACAACACACTGTCTTCTCAATAACTGCCGAGCTATAAGGTTACCTCGCTTCTAACTTTAGAAGTTTAACCCTTTAACCCTTAATTAAGGGCACTACTTGGTGTGTTGAATAAGGGAACGTACGCTCTACATAGATCGTTACCTTTCCATTTAGCGCTATTTGGGAATTAACTCCAGACAGCGCAATAAGTGGAAATATAAAAATACATTTACAGTATTCTTAGGTCTGTCCATGGGTTATTCTCCTAATGTTTTGGCTACATCATACCGGTAAGAATGTAAAACTACTTAGACCCTCTTAATTACACTAACTGTGAGTCGCCAGCTCTGCCAGTCAGGGTAAGTTATTTCCGCCGGGCGCTGAAGGATGTGTGTGTTGGCGGAGCAAAATAACTGGTTAAATAAACAAACAAATCATAATCTGTTGATAATAAATAGTGTTTGTGGAAATTGTTGTATAAAAGCAATATCGCACTCGAGGGTATGCGGTACTGAATATCAGCACGGCAGTGACATCTTCAGTACTCGTGTAAGACGACATCACTGCCGTGCTGATATTCCTCACAACAGCACTCCGGCTCATGTGATATTGCTTAAATACAACAACAATAAAACAAAATACTTTTACAGTTACAAAAATACAGTTACAATTAAGGTTGAGTAACGTCTCTGATGATGAGTTAGTTCCTGGTATCATTTTACCAGACATAAACAGTCTTTCTTTCAAGAGGCTTTTTCAATTTTTACTTGTTATTCAGAACTTGGAAACCCCCCTAAAACCCGTCCCCTTGTACTACTTCCTGCGCCTGAAAAAAAGTTAAGGCTTTACCCCTGACTATTGCAACTATCTGACTGCACTGATTTCTTCTGTCAATGTTAAATAAACACTTCTCCATTAAAATCCTAACTGTATCTAAAACTACTCATGATTTTTTTTTTAACATAGATTATCTAGCACATTTCTTTGAGTCGTTACTATGGAAACAATCTCAATTTTTCGAACCAGCGCATTATTTCTGAACCTGTGATCTGAATCGTATCCCGAAGGATTCTTCTTCTCTCTCACCTCCTTCTTTCAAACTCGACGCGATGTTGTGTGTCAGGAAGAAAGCCGTAAGCGCTTGCTTAAGCCTATGAAATGGCTGTCAAAACACTTCAGCATGTGTGGGAAAGTGGCCGTGGGCCAGCATCTGGAAGTGTTTATCTGCTGTGCAGCGTGTGACGGGGAGATGTTAAGCAGCCACTACTTCTGATTGATTTCTCGCTGCGTTTAGAGACCCAGGCTCTTGTGCACTTTGGAGAAGATTTGCTCTGAAACTTCATGGTGCCACGGTGGTACAACAAGCACGCTCGGGAACAAAAGTGTGTGCGGCGTTTAAGGCAACCGCTTCGAATACACACGCTCAAGGACTAGACCTTGCCGTATGACCTCATGTGGACAGGAAATTGGTTTGCTTTATGTCTTAAACACTATGTCAGTGATGAAGAAGCAGATCTGGAAGAATAAGGATGACTGATGGTCACCTCCTATCATATTGATCGACTATCTAGTGATAGCGCCGTGGTAGGATTTAAGCTTTGCTTCATCTTTATCTGAAGAGATTAATGCAGCGGCGCGTTAGTCCTTTCATCCTTATCTATTCGGCTCTCTCACTGTACACTCTTCTTAAATATATCAGATTCCAAAGCTTCTTGTTCTAATACCACGACATCATCACGCTAGTCATCCCGTACATTGCTAATTAACGTTCAGTTCCTCGATAGAGTACAAAATCTTTATTACTGCAGTTCTTAGAAATCCTGACATCCTAAAATTGTAAACTTATTTTTTTTTCTCCTTTAGCCGGCAATTTATATCCCAAATTGAGGTTGTTGTGGTGAGGCTGACCCAGGCTAGCTTGCATTGATTAAGTGTGAAGTTTCTACAGAGCACCAGTTTGGTCTGTAATTCACTAACAAACTGCAGAGTGGTAGTTTTCGGGTTTTCCCGCAAAATATACTCCAGATTTCATGAAAGATTTCTGGTCCAAAGTTTTTTTTTTTGGTCTTTTTTCCCCCCATGTCTCTAATAGATTGAATTATTAACGGACCAGATGGCGGAATCATAATTCTTATTCCTTTAGACCCTCGTACCGAGGCTTGGGCATATTTTTTTTCCCACAAATCACATCTGCAGAGAAAAGCACTTAAATATTATTTACTAGTCTAGAATCTTCCACCATGTGGTGAGCAGAATCCCTCAGGGGTGCGATCGAGGTCCTGTGCCATTGTGCTGCAGGATATTTCATATGTTATGTAATGTTAATGCAGCCGTTTCGAGGTCCACTATCTTATTGTGAATATTACTATAGGACATGATTACATTGTGGCGCAGCTTGACAAACGGAAAAATTGCAAGTGACTGGCATGGGCTGGACTCAAAGTGAGGTCATAGGGTGTTAAGAGGATTGCCACATCTGCCACAGTCTTGTTTACATTTATGTCAAGGCTTTACCGTTCTTTTTTCTTTTTTTGCAGGAACACACACTGAGCCAGTTCTTTAGTCCCTTATCAGCCATCAGCTACTGTTTTTTTCTTCTTTGAATCAATATACATAATTGCTCTTTATCTATAAAGGGATGCCTGGAGTCAGTTGTTTTGAAGGTCAGACCAAAGAAACGCTACCTTTAAAGTGACGTCCAAAGTTAGGTTTCATATTCAGTAAAATCTTTGACATACCTCTGTATAGTGTGTAACTTGAGGGGATCTGGTGGCTTAGCATAGTGAGTCATAGCAGTAGACCAAGGCAAATCGTCTTCACATTGTTTTGCAGCTTTTTCCAGTTAGGGAAATCACAGAGTCTCGTCTACAGTCATTGTTCTCATAAACGCTGCATTGCAGTTACTGTTAAGGCTTTTGAAAAAAAAAAAAAAGGAATCTATTCCCAGATGCGTTCTTTTTGAACAGGGATTGCATTCTGGTTATTGAGGTAATGATCACTCTGATTGTGTTAACGCTGTAAATTATAGGTCGACTGTCCAGTCAAAACAAATTGTGTTTGGACATTGTAATTTGAATTTTCTGATTTACTGTATTTCAAACAGCTACATTTCTTACAGTCTTCGAGGTACATAAATAAAACAAGAAAACATCTACAGTTATTTGGGAAACCATGAAATGCAGTCTGACTTGCATTGTGGATTGTTTAAATGTACTGTTCCACACAAAGCGACTATTTCTTTTTAAGCTTTTGTCTCACACTCCAGACCAGTAAGTAAAGTTAAATCCTTAAAAGTCCTTGCACCTCCAGGGCCCGGGTTAGATTCCCGGCCAGGGTCGATTCCCGTCTCTGTGTGCATGGAGTTTGTATGTTCTCTCCGTGCTTGGCGTGCTTCCTCTCACAGTTCAAAGACATGCAGATTAGGCAAATTGGCGTTCCCAAATTGCTCATAGTGTGCGAGTGTGTGTGTGTGTGCCCTGCAATGGATTGGCACCCTGTTCAGGGTGTACCCCACCTCGTGCCTTAAGTCTCCTGGGACAGGCTCCAGGCCCCCTTGACCCTAAATATAGGATAAAGCGGTATAAGCGATGAGTGAGTGAGTTATAAATTAACTGTAAAGTGAAGTTATTTATTCATCACACATCCCAGATTTGTTAATAAGCTGAGGTCAGAGCGCAGAGTCACCCATTTTTTCGCCCTCCCTGGAGCAGACAGGGTTAAGGGCCTTGCTCAGGGGCCAACATCGACAACCTAGTGGAGCTGGGCCTCGAACCACCGACCTTCCGATCAGTAACTCAGAGTCTTAATGCACCATATGATGTGTGAGAGGTGTAGTGCTATTTCCTCATATATGTTACTGACAATGCTAAGGAACAGATACTGACTTGGAGAGAATTAATCTAAACATATTATAGATAATGGAGCTGTGTGATTTAATCGATTATGCACTTTAAGGGATCTTTTGTTGCTCAACGCAGTTATTCGAATCGAATGTAAACTTAGACATTAAATGGTCTCCAACTGACACATTCCTTAAAAATATAGCAGAGCAGCACTCATCAGCATGATCATTACCTGCCATGTGTCATACCTTAGCACG